>NC_092176.1:47606050-47906050 GCF_045791955.1 Oncorhynchus clarkii lewisi | reverse complement strand
ACCCTTTATTTCCCCAGGTAGGTTATTAACTCTTTATTTCCCCAGGTAGGTTATTAACTCTTTATTTCCCCAGGTATGTTATTAACTCTTTACTTCCACAGGTAGGTTATTAACTCTTTACTTCCACAGGTAGGTTATTAACTCTTTACTTCCCCAGGTAGGTTATTAACTATTTACTTCACCAGGTAGGTTATTAACTCTTTATTTCCCCAGGTAGGTTATTAACTCTTTATTTCCCCAGGTAGGTTATTAACTCTTTACTTCCACATGTAGGTTATTAACTCTTTACTTCCACAGGTAGGTTATTAACTCTTTATTTACCCAGGTAGGTTATTAACTCTTTATTTCCACAGGTAGGTTATTAACTCTTTACTTCCCCAGGTAGGTTATTAACTCTTTACTTCACCAGGTAGGTTATTAACTCTTTATTTCCCCAGGTAGGTTATTAACTCTTTATTTCCCCAGGTAGGTTATTAACTCTTTACTTCCACATGTAGGTTATTAACTCTTTACTTCCACAGGTAGGTTATTAACTCTTTATTTACCCAGGTAGGTTATTAACTCTTTATTTCCCCAGGTAGGTTATTAACTCTTTACTTCCACAGGTAGGTTTTTAACTCTTTATTTCCCCAGGTAGGTTATTAACTCTTTACTTCCACAGGTAGGTTATTAACTCTTTACTTCCACAGGTAGGTTATTAACTCTTTATTTACCCAGGTAGGTTATTAACTCTTTACTTCCACAGGTAGGTTATTAACTCTTTATTTCCCCAGGTAGGTTATTAACTCTTTACTTCCACAGGTAGGTTATTAACTCTTTACTTCCACAGGTAGGTTATTAACTCTTTATTTACCCAGGTAGGTTATTAACTCTTTACTTCCACATGTAGGTTATTAACTCTTTACTTCCACAGGTAGGTTATTAACTCTTTATTTCCCCAGGTAGGTTATTAACTCTTTACTTCCACAGGTAGGTTATTAACTCTTTATTTACCCAGGTAGGTTATTAACTCTTTATTTCCCCAGGTAGGTTATTAACTCTTTAGTTCCCCAGGTAGGTTATTAACTCTTTACTTCCACAGGTAGGTTATTAACTCTTTACTTCCACAGGTAGGTTATTAACTCTTTACTTCCACAGGTAGATTATTAACTCTTTACTTCCACAGGTAGGTTATTAACTCTTTACTTCCCCAGGTAGGTTATTAACTCTTTACTTCCCCAGGTTTGTTATTGAGTAAACATTATCTTCCACAATAACAACCTGACCACACTAGATGTGGTGACCTTGAAACAACACCTGGGTATAATAGTGTTCTATAAAACACACATCTATGTATATAATAGTGTTCTATAAAACACACATCTATGTATATAATAGTGTTCTATAAAACACACATCTATGTATATAATAGTGTTCTATAAAACACACATCTATGTATATAATAGTGTTCTATAAAACACACATCTATGTATATAATCGTGTTCTATAAAAAACTAGTAATCTATTTATATAATAGTCTCCATGATAAATTGATCTCTGTTGCTGTTCTATTTTTACTCTTTAGATCATTTATCAATATGTTAGTTAGTTAGTTAGTTAGTTAGTTAGTTAGTTAGTTAGTTACCACCACCTCTACAGCTGCTGCGGCTTTTCTCTCTGCTGCTACTGTTTACTCTGCATGGTCAAATCAAATCAAATCAAATTTTATTTGTCACATACACATGGTTAGCAGATGTTAGTGCGAGTGTAGCGAAATGCTTGTGCTTCTAGTTCCGACAATGCAGTAATAACAAGTAATCTAACTAACAATTCCAAAACTACTGTCTTGTACACAGTGTAAGGGGATAAAGAATATGTACATAAGGATATATGAATGAGTGATGGTACAGAGCAGCATAGGCAAGATACAGTAGATGGTATCGAGTACAGTATGTACAAATGAGATGAGTATGTAAACAAAGTGGCATAGTATAGTATAAAGTGGCTAGTGATACATGTATTACATAAGGATACCGTCGATGATATAGAGTACAGTATATACGTATGCATATGAGATGAATAATGTAGGGTAAGTAACATTTATATAAGGTAGCATTGTTTAAAGTGGCTAGTGATATATTTACGTCCTTTCCCATCAATTCCCATTATTAAAGTGGCTGGAGTTGAGTCAGTGTCAGTGTTAGTGGTGGCTGTTTAACAGTCTGATGGCCTTGAGATAGAAGCTGTTTTTCAGTCTCTCGGTCCCAGCTTTGATGCACCTGTACTGACCTCGCCTTCTGGATGATAGCGGGGTGAACAGGCAGTGGCTCGGGTGGTTGATGTCCTTGATGATCTTTATGGCCTTCCTGTGACATCGGGTGGTGTAGGTGTCCTGGAGGGCAGGTAGTTTGCCCCCGGTGATGCGTTGTGCAGACCTCACTACCCTCTGGAGAGCCTTACGGTTGAGGGCGGTGCAGTTGCCATACCAGGCGGTGATACAGCCCGCCAGGATGCTCTCGATTGTGCATCTGTAGAAGTTTGTGAGTGCTTTTGGTGACAAGCCGAATTTCTTCAGCCTCCTGAGGTTGAAGAGGCGCTGCTGCGCCTTCTTCACGATGCTGTCTGTGTGAGTGGACCAATTCAGTTTGTCTGTGATGTGTATGCCGAGGAACTTAAAACTTGCTACCCTCTCCACTACTGTTCCATCGATGTGGATAGGGGGGTGTTCCCTCTGCTGTTTCCTGAAGTCCACAATCATCTCCTTAGTTTTGTTGACGTTGAGTGTGAGGTTATTTTCCTGACACCACACTCCGAGGGCCCTCACCTCCTCCCTGTAGGCCGTCTCATCGTTGTTGGTAATCAAGCCTACCACTGTTGTGTCGTCCGCAAACTTGATGATTGAGTTGGAGGCGTGCGTGGCCACGCAGTCGTGGGTGAACAGGGAGTACAGGAGAGGGCTCAGAACGCACCCTTGTGGGGCCCCAGTGTTGAGGATCAGCGGGGAGGAGATGTTGTTGCCTACCCTCACCACCTGGGGGCGGCCCGTCAGGAAGTCCAGTACCCAGTTGCACAGGGCTGGGTCGAGACCCAGGGTCTCGAGCTTGATGACGAGCTTGGAGGGTACTATGGTGTTGAATGCCGAGCTGTAGTCGATGAACAGCATTCTCATATAGGTATTCCTCTTGTCCAGATGGGTTAGGGCAGTGTGCAGTGTGGTTGAGATTGCATCGTCTGTGGACCTATTTGGGCGGTAAGCAAATTGGAGTGGGTCGAGGGTGTCAGGTAGGGTGGAGGTGATATGGTCCTTGACTAGTCTCTCAAAGCACTTCATGATGACGGATGTGAGTGCTACGGGGCGGTAGTCGTTTAGCTCAGTTACCTTAGCTTTCTTGGGAACAGGAACAATGGTGGCCCTCTTGAAGCATGTGGGAACAGCAGACTGGTATAGGGATTGATTGAATATGTCCGTAAACACACCGGCCAGCTGGTCTGCGCATGCTCTGAGGGCGCGGCTGGGGATGCCGTCTGGGCCTGCAGCCTTGCGAGGGTTAACACGTTTAAATGTCTTACTCACCTCGGCTGCAGTGAAGGAGAGACCGCATGTTTTCGTTGCAGGCCGTGTCAGTGGCACTGTATTGTCCTCAAAGCGGGCAAAAAAGTTATTTAGTCTGCCTGGGAGCAAGACATCCTGGTCCGTGACTGGGCTGGATTTCTTCCTGTAGTCCGTGATTGACTGTAGACCCTGCCACATGCCTCTTGTGTCTGATCCGTTGAATTGAGATTCTACTTTGTCTCTGTACTGGCGCTTAGCTTGTTTGATAGCCTTGCGGAGGGAATAGCTGCACTGTTTGTATTCGGTCATGTTACCAGACACCTTGCCCTGATTAAAAGCAGTGGTTCGCGCTTTCAGTTTCACACGAATGCTGCCATCAATCCACGGTTTCTGGTTAGGGAATGTTTTAATCGTTGCTATGGGAACGACATCTTCAACGCAAGTTCTAATGAACTCGCACACCGAATCTGCGTATTCGTCAATGTTGTTATCTGACGCAATACGAAACATCTCCCAGTCCACGTGATGGAAGCAGTCTTGGAGTGTGGAGTCAGCTTGGTCGGACCAGCGTTGGACAGACCTCAGCGTGGGAGCCTCTTGTTTTAGTTTCTGTCTGTAGGCAGGGATCAACAAAATGGAGTCGTGGTCAGCTTTTCCGAAAGGGGGGCGGGGCAGGGCCTTATATGCGTCGCGGAAGTTAGAGTAACAATGATCCAAGGTCTTTCCTCCCCTGGTTGCCCAATCGATATGCTGATAAAATTTGGGGAGTCTTGTTTTCAGATTAGCCTTGTTAAAATCCCCAGCTACAATGAATGCAGCCTCCGGATAAATTGTTTCCAGTTTGCAAAGAGTTAAATAAAGTTCGTTCAGAGCCATCGATGTGTCTGCTTGGGGGGGGATATATACGGCTGTGATTATAATCGAAGAGAATTCTCTTGGTAGATAATGCGGTCTACATTTGATTGTGAGGAATTCTAAATCAGGTGAACAGAAGGATTTGAGTTCCTGTATGTTTCTTTCATCACACCATGTCACGTTGGCCATGAGGCATACGCCCCCGCCCCTCTTCTTCCCAGAAAGATGTTTGTTTCTGTCAGCGCGATGTGTGGAGAAACCCGTTGGCTGCACCGCTTCGGATAGCGTCTCTCCAGTGAGCCATGTTTCAGTGAAGCAAAGGACGTTACAGTCTCTGATGTCCCTCTGGAATGCTACCCTTGCTCGGATTTCATCAACCTTGTTGTCAAGAGACTGGACATTGGCAAGAAGAATGCTAGGGAGTGGTGTGCGCTGTGCCCGTCTCCGGAGTCTGACCAGAAGACCGCCTCGTTTCCCTCTCTTTCGGAGTCGTTTTTTTGGGTCGCTGCATAGGATCCACTCCGTTGTCCTGTTTGTAAGGCAGAACACAGGATCCGCGTCGCGAAAAACATATTCTTGGTCGTACTGATGGTGAGTTGATGCTGATCTTATATTCAGTAGTTCTTTTCGACTGTATGTAATGAAACCTAAGATGACCTGGGGTACTAATGTAAGAAATAACACGTAAAAAAACAAAAAACTGCATAGTTTCCTAGGAACGCGAAGCGAGGCGGCCATCTCTGTCGGCGCCGCATGGTGTAACTGACTGTAACCACTTCCTCTCCTCCTCCTCTATCTCCTCTTCTCCCACTCTTCCTCTTCTGCCCCTCCTTCTCTTCTCCCCTCCTCCCATTCTCCTCCCCCTCCTCCTCCTCCTCATCTCTCCCTCTTCCCACCTCCACTTCTCCCCTCCACCTCTCCTCCTTCTTCTCTCCACCTTCAACTCATCCTCCTCTCCCTCTACCTCTCCCTCCTTCTCCTCCTCCTCCCTTCCTCCTCTCATCCCTCTCCTCCTCTCTCCCTCCCTCTCCCTACCTCCTCTTTTCCTCCTCTCATGCTCCTCTCCTCCTTCTTCTCCTCTCCCTCCTTCTCCTCCTCCTCCCCTCCCCTCCTCCTCTCCTCTCCTCTCCTCCCCCTCCTCCTCCTCTCTCCCTCTCCCCACCTCTTCTTCTCCCCTACTCCTCTCCTCCTTCTCCTCTTCCCCACCCCCTTCTCCCCCCCTCCTCTTCCTCTCCCTCTACCTCACCTTCCTTCCTTCCTTCCTTCCTTCCTTCCTTCCTTCCTTCCTCTCCTCTCCTCTCCTCTCCTCTCCTCTCCTCTCCTCTCCTCTCCTCTCCTCCTCCTCTCCTCTCCTCTCCTCTCCTCTCCTCTCCTCCTCCTCTCTCCACCTCCTCTTCTCCACTACTCCTATCCTCCTTCTTCTCCTTTCCCCCTCCTCATCCTCCTCCTCTCTCTCCTTCTCCGCTTCTCCCCCTCTGCCTTCACCTCCTCTTCTCCTCCTCTCTCCGCCTCCTCTTCTCCCACTCATCCTCCACCTCCTCCTCTTCCGCTCCTCCTCTTCTCCCCCTCTCCCATCCTCCTCTTGTCCCCCTCTTCCTCCTCCCACTCCTCCTCCTCCACTTCTCCTCCTCTTCTCCCCCTCTTCCTCTTCTCCTCCCCCTCTCCTCCTCCTCCTCCTCCTCCTCTTTTCCCACTAACCCCCTTCTCCTCCCCCCACTCTTCCTCCTCATCTCCCCTTCACCTCCTCCTCTCCCCCTCCTCCTCCTCCCCCTCTTTCTCTCACTCTTCAACCCTCAGTCTCTATTGATAGTAACGGTGTTATGGTAATGTTACTAAAATGATAACAACAATGATAGTGATCATGCTACATCAGCGTAGACAAAACAGGTATTTTCATTGGGACAAAATGCAACACAAAGCGTTTTTCCACAGCATTTACATGTTGCTTTTAGAGTAGCAAATCCTCCCCCATGCCTCAGCAGAGACTTTCACCCTGCCTTCTGATAGGCTTGGTAGGACAGTTACACTTCACCCTGCCTTCTGATAGGCTTGGTAGGACAGTTACACTTCACCCTGCCTTCTGATAGGTTTGGTAGGACAGTTACACTTCACCCTGCCTTCTGATAGGCTTGGTAGGACAGTTACACTTCACCCTGCCTTCTGATAGGCTTGGTAGGACAGTTACACTTCACCCTGCCTTCTGATAGGCTTGGTAGGACAGTTACACTTCACCCTGCCTTCTGATAGGCTTGGTAGGACAGTTACACTTCACCCTGCCTTCTGATAGGTTTGGTAGGACAGTTACACTTCACCCTGCCTTCTGATAGGCTTGGTAGGACAGTTACACTTCACCCTGCCTTCTGATAGGCTTGGTAGGACAGTTAAACTTCACCCTGCCTTCTGATAGGCTTGGTAGGACAGTTACACTTCACCCTGCCTTCTGATAGGTTTGGTAGGACAGTTACACTTCACCCTGCCTTCTGATAGGCTTGGTAGGACAGTTACACTTCACCCTGCCTTCTGATAGGCTTGGTAGGACAGTTACACTTCACCCTGCCTTCTGATAGGCTTGGTAGGACAGTTACACTTCACCCTGCCTTCTGATAGGCTTGGTAGGACAGTTACACTTCACCCTGTCTTCTGATAGGCTTGGTAGGACAGTTACACTTCACCCTGCCTTCTGATAGGCTTGGTAGGACAGTTACACTTCACCCTGCCTTCTGATAGGCTTGGTAGGACAGTTACACTTCACCCTGCCTTCTGATAGGCTTGGTAGGACAGTTACACTTCACCCTGCCTTCTGATAGGCTTGGTAGGACAGTTACACTTCACCCTGCCTTCTGATAGGCTTGGTAGGACAGTTACACTTCACCCTGCCTTCTGATAGGCTTGGTAGGACAGTTACACTTCACCCTGCCTTCTGATAGGCTTGGTAGGACAGTTACACTTCACCCTGCCTTCTGATAGGCTTGGTAGGACAGTTACACTTCACCCTGCCTTCTGATAGGCTTGGTAGGACAGTTACACTTCACCCTGCCTTCTGATAGGCTTGGTAGGACAGTTACACTTCACCCTGCCTTCTGATAGGCTTGGTAGGACAGTTACACTTCACCCTGCCTTCTGATAGGCTTGGTAGGACAGTTAAACTTCACCCTGCCTTCTGATAGGCTTGGTAGGACAGTTACACTTCACCCTGCCTTCTGATAGGCTTGGTAGGACAGTTACACTTCACCCTGCCTTCTGATAGGCTTGGTAGGACAGTTACACTTCACCCTGCCTTCTGATAGGCTTGGTAGGACAGTTACACTTCACCCTGCCTTCTGATAGGCTTGGTAGGACAGTTACACTTCACCCTGCCTTCTGATAGGCTTGGTAGGACAGTTACACTTCACCCTGCCTTCTGATAGGCTTGGTAGGACAGTTACACTTCACCCTGCCTTCTGATAGGCTTGGTAGGACAGTTACACTTCACCCTGCCTTCTGATAGGCTTGGTAGGACAGTTACACTTCACCCTGCCTTCTGATAGGCTTACACTTCACCCTGCCTTCTGATAGGCTTACACTTCACCCTGCCTTCTGATAGGCTTACACTTCACCCTGCCTTCTGATAGGCTTACACTTCACCCTGCCTTCTGATAGGCTTACACTTCACCCTGCCTTCTGATAGGCTTACACTTCACCCTGCCTTCTGATAGGCTTACACTTCACCCTGCCTTCTGATAGGCTTGGTAGGACAGTTACACTTCACCCTGCCTTCTGATAGGTTTGGTAGGACAGTTACACTTCACCCTGCCTTCTGATAGGCTTGGTAGGACAGTTACACTTCACCCTGCCTTCTGATAGGCTTGGTAGGACAGTTACACTTCACCCTGCCTTCTGATAGGCTTGGTAGGACAGTTACACTTCACCCTGCCTTCTGATAGGCTTGGTAGGACAGTTACACTTCACCCTGCCTTCTGATAGGCTTGGTAGGACAGTTACACTTCACCCTGCCTTCTGATAGGCTTGGTAGGACAGTTACACTTCACCCTGCCTTCTGATAGGCTTGGCAGGACAGTTACACTTCACCCTGCCTTCTGATAGGCTTGGTAGGACAGTTACACTTCACCCTGCCTTCTGATAGGCTTGGTAGGACAGTTACACTTCACCCTGCCTTCTGATAGGCTTGGTAGGACAGTTACACTTCACCCTGCCTTCTGATAGGCTTGGTAGGACAGTTACACTTCACCCTGCCTTCTGATAGGCTTGGTAGGACAGTTACACTTCACCCTGCCTTCTGATAGGCTTGGTAGGACAGTTACACTTCACCCTGCCTTCTGATAGGCTTGGTAGGACAGTTACACTTCACCCTGCCTTCTGATAGGCTTGGTAGGACAGTTACACTTCACCCTGCCTTCTGATAGGCTTGGTAGGACAGTTACACTTCACCCTGCCTTCTGATAGGCTTGGTAGGACAGTTACACTTCACCCTGCCTTCTGATAGGCTTGGTAGGACAGTTACACTTCACCCTGCCTTCTGATAGGCTTGGTAGGACAGTTACACTTCACCCTGCCTTCCGATAGGCTTGGCAGGACAGTTACACTTCACCCTGCCTTCTGATAGGCTTGGTAGGACAGTTACACTTCACCCTGCCTTCTGATAGGTTTGGCAGGACAGTTACACTTCACCCTGCCTTTTGATAGGCTTGGTAGGACAGTTACACTTCACCCTGCCTTCTGATAGGCTTGGTAGGACAGTTACACTTCACCCTGCCTTCTGATAGGTTTGGTAGGACAGTTACACTTCACCCTGCCTTCTGATAGGCTTGGTAGGACAGTTACACTTCACCCTGCCTTCTGATAGGCTTACACTTCACTATGCAGTACATGTATATACTGATTAATAAAATAACACATGAGGCTGGTGTCCTGGCAAACAGATCATGATTTTTATTTGTTTTACTCTGAACAGCAGCTCTACACAACCAATGACCTTTGACTTTAGATGAACACAAACCCTAACCATAACACCAACACTTACACTACTGTGGTTGCTCAGCTGTTGTTGTCTGGTGTTGACGAAGTGTCTTCTAGACTGTAGCCAGTAGCTCATCAACCCATGTGGAGAATGGGGTGCTGCCTGGAGCACCTAGAACAACAAAAACAACTAGAACAACAAAAACAACTAAGGAACATAGGAAGTTCTTCTCTCAGATGCATCAAAAGGAAAGTGTTTTGTGTACGTGCCTGCGTGTGTGTGTGTATACCCGGTGGGTATTCCCAGTCATCAGTACCAGTGCTGCCTGACCACTTATCATGAGTGTGTGTGTGTGTGTGTGTGTGTGTGTGTGTGTGTGTGTGTGTGTGTGTGTGTGTGTCTGTGTGTGTGTGTGTGTGTGTGTGCGTGCGTGCGTGCGTGCGTGCGTGCGTGCGTGTATTTCACCGGTGGGTATTCCCAGTCACCAGTACTGGCGCTGCCTGAGCCCTTATCCTGCATGTGTGGGTGTGTCTGCATGTGTGTGTATTTCACCGGTGGGTATTCCCAGTCACCAGTACTTACGCTGCCTGAGCCCTTATCCTGCATGTTTGCCTCCCAGATGTGACTGAGCCCACAGGCCCTATCCTCTTCCTGATCTGTTGTCAACTCTAACAGCTCTAACAGCCCTATCTTCTGCCTGATCTTTTGTCAACTCTAACAGCCCTATCTTCTCCCTGATCTGTTGTCAGCTCTATCAGCTCTATCTTCTCCCTGATCTGTTGTCAGCTCTATCAGCTCTAACAGCCCTATCTTCTCCCTGATCTGTTGTCATCCCTAACAGCTCTAACAGCCCTATCCTCTCCCTGACTGAGCCCACAGGCCCTATCCTCTTCCTGATCTGTTGTCAACTCTAACAGCTCAACAGCCCTATCTTCTCCCTGATCTGTTGTCAACTCTAACATCTCTAACAGATCTTCTGCCTGATCTTTTGTCAACTCTAACAGCCCTATCTTCTCCCTGATCTGTTGTCAACTCTAACAGCCCTATCTTCTCCCTGATCTGTTGTCAGCTCTATCAGCTCTAACAGCCCCATCTTCTCCCTGATCTGTTGTCAGCTCTATCAACTCTAACAACCCTATCTTCTCCCTGATCTAATGTCAGCTCTAACAGCCCTATCTTCTCCCTGATCTGTTGTCAACTATAACAGCCCTATCTTCTCCCTGATCTGTTGTCAGCTCTAACAGCCCTATCTTCTCCCTGATCTGATGTCAGCTCTAACAGCCCTATCCTCTCCCTGATCTGATGTCAGCTCTAACAGCCCTATCTTCTCCCTGATCTGATGTCAGCTCTAACAGCCCTATCTTCTCTCTGCTCTGCTGTCAGATCTAACAGCTCTCCTAGCACCCTAATTAAGTGGTATTTATTATCTAAACACACCCAACATCTCTGTTTAGATGACAGTGGAATGTGTGAAATGCCAGGCTACATCTAGCTACTTCTAGTACTGCTGCTACTATTACTACTGCTGCTACTAATACTACCACTGCTACTTCTTCTACTTATACTACTACTGCTAATTCTACCAATACTACTGCTATTTCCGCCTATACTACTTCTGCCACTACCGCTGCTACTTCTACTACTTCTACTACTACTGCTACTGCTACCAATACTACTGCTACTTCTGCCAATACTACTGCTACCTCTGCCAATACTACTGCTACTTCTGCCAATACTACTTCTACAACTACTGCTGCTACGTTTACTACCTCTACTACTATTTCTACTGCTACCAATACTACTGGTACTTCTGCCTCTGCTACTACTACTACTGCCTCAACTACTGCTACTACTGCCTCTACTACTGGTATTTCTGTCTCTACTACTGCTACTATTAATACTATTGCTACAACTACTACTACTACTACTGCTATTACCGCTACTGTGATACTACTACTACTACTACTACTATTACTGATACTGTGATACTACTACTACTACTACTACTACTACTATTACTACTACTACTATTACTACTACTGTGATACTACCACTACTACTACTACTACTACTATTACTACTACTACTATTACTGATACTGTGATACTACTACTACTACTACTACTATTACTACTACTACTATTACTACTACTGTGATGCTACCACTACTACTACTACTACTACTATTACTACTACTACTATTACTGCTACTGTGATACTACCACTACTACTACTACTACTATTACTACTACTACTATTACTGCTACTGCGATACTACTACTACTACTACTATTACTACTACTGTGATGCTACCACTACTACTACTACTACTACTATTACTACTACTACTATTACTGCTACTGTGATACTACCACTACTACTACTACTACTATTACTACTACTACTATTACTGCTACTGTGATACTACTACTACTACTACTACTACTATTACTACTACTACTATTACTGCTACTGTGATACTACCACTACTACTACTACTACTATTACTAATACTACTAATACTGCTACTATTAACACAATATTTTCACTACTAAAACTGTTGCTACTCCTACTACTGCTGCTACTTCTGGAAACACTACTGATACTGATAATGCTTCTGTTACTGCTACTAATACTGCTATGACTGCTACTGCTGTTACTTCTTTCGCTGCTGCTAATACTACTACTACTAATGCTACTAGTATTGCAATTACTACTACTGCTGGTTTAACTGCTGCTACTACTACTCCAACTACTAATATTGCTATCACTACTGATATTACTAATGCTTCTGCTACTACAATTATTACTGCTACTATTAATACTACAGCTTCTACTACTAGTTATACTACTACTGGTGCTGCTAATGCTATTTTTACTACTACTGCTAATACAGCTGTCGCTGCTGCTGCTTCTGCTGCTCCTACTACTACTGCCACTGCTTCTGCTACTACAACTACTACTACTATTGCTGCTGCTACGTCTACTACTACTACTATTACTGCTACTACTAGTGCTGCTGCTACTTATACTGCTGCTACTACTACTACTACTAGTACTACTACTACTACTACTACTGCTACTACTACTACTACTATTACTATTGCTACTGCTGCTACTGCTGCTACTACTGCTACTACTGCTACTACTACTACTACTACTGCTACTACTGCTACTACTACTACTACTGCTACTACTACTACTACTGCTGCATCTGCTGCTACTACTATTACTGCTACTGCTAGTGCTACTGCTGGTACTGCTGCTAGTCCTGCTACTATTGCTGGTGATGGAGAACAGGAATGATCGTAGCCTTCTACCAACCCCTAGCCTCAGCCCTGCTCAACCCTTCTCTTCACGCCCTGCGAGCGCCAACACTAAATATACCATACACCATTTGTCCCCCAAGTCACAACAACCTGTGATGAGGCTTCTGTGTGGGTTCGATTTAGGAGTCAGCTAGGGAGGTTTACATACCTCTCAGGCTAATAGGTTGTTAATCTGCAGAGTACTGTAGCATATCAGAGTACTGTGGCATATCACAAAACTATGAAATGCTCAAGCACTGGAGCGATAAAGTTATCAGACAGATAGGTGGTTTGGTTTAACACCTGGAGAGAGGGTTGGAAGGAGGTAGGTAGGGAGGGGGGAGGGGGAGGGGAGGGAGGGGCCAGCTAAATGTTCTGTTGTTATCAGGGCTGGACCAGCTAAATGTTCTGTTGTTATCAGGGCTGGACCAGCTAAATGTTACGTTGTTATCAGGGCTGGACCAGCTAAATGTTCTGTTGTTATCAGGGCTGGACCAGCTAAATGTTCTGTTGTTATCAGGGCTGGACCAGCTAAATGTTCTGTTGTTATCAGGGCTGGACCAGCCAAATGTTCTGTTGTTATCAGGGCTGGACCAGCTAAATGTTCTGTTGTTATCAGGGCTGGACCAGCTAAATGTTCTGTTGTTATCAGGGCTGGACCAGCTAAATGTTCTGTTGTTATCAGGGCTGGACCAGCTAAATGTTCTGTTGTTATCAGGGATGGACCAGCTAAATGTTCTGTTGTTATCAGGGCTGGACTAGCTAAATGTTCTGTTGTTATCAGGGCTGGACCAGCTAAATGTTCTGTTGTTATCAGGGCTGGACCAGCTAAATGTTCTGTTGTTATCAGGGCTGGACCAGCTAAATGTTCTGTTGTTGTCAGGGCTGAACCAGCTAAATGTTCTGTTGTTATCAGGGCTGAACCAGTTAAATGTTAAGTTGTTATCAGGGCTGGACCAGCTAAATGTTCTGTTGTTATCAAGGCTGGACCAGCTAAATGTTCTGTTGTTATCGGGGCTGGACCAGCTAAATGTTCTGTTGTTATCAGGGCTGGACCAGCTAAATGTTCTGTTGTTATCAGGGCTGGAGCAGCTAAATGTTCTGTTGTTATCAGGGCTGGACCAGCTAAATGTTCTGTTGTTATCAGGGCTGGACCAGCTAAATGTTCTGTTGTTATCAGGGCTGGACCAGCCACATGTTCTGTTGTTATCAGGGCTGGACCAGCTAAATTTTCTATTGTTATCAGGGCTGGACCAGCTAAATGTTCTGTTGTTATCAGGGCTGAACCAGCTAAATGTTACGTTGTTATCGGGGCTGGACCAGCTAAATGTTCTGTTGTTATCGGGGCTGGACCAGCTAAATGTTCTGTTGTTATCAGGGCTGGACCAGCTAAATGTTCTGTTGTTATCGGGGCTGGACCAGCTAAATGTTCTGTTGTTATCAGGGCTGGACCAGCTAAATGTTCTGTTGTTATCGGGGCTGGACCAGCTAAATGTTCTGTTGTTATCAGGGCTGGACCAGCTAAATGTTCTGTTGTCATCGGGGCTGGACCAGCTAAATGTTCTGTTGTTATCAGGGCTGGACCAGCCAAATGTTCTGTTGTTATCAGGGCTGGACCAGCTAAATGTTCTGTTGTTATCAGGGCTGGACCAGCCAAATGTTCTGTTGTTATCAGGGCTGGACCAGCCAAATGTTCTGTTGTTATCAGGGCTGGACCAGCTAAATGTTCTGTTGTTATCAGGGCTGGACCAGCTAAATGTTCTGTTGTTATCAGGGCTGGACGAGCTAAATGTTTTGTTGTTATCAGGGCTGGACCAGCTAAATGTTCTGTTGTTATCAGGGCTGGACCAGCTAAATGTTCTGTTGTTATCAGGGCTGGACCAGCTAAATGTTCTGTTGTTATCAGGGCTGGACCAGCTAAATGTTCTGTTGTTATCAGGGCTGGACCAGCTAAATGTTCTGTTGTTATCAGGGCTGGACCAGCTAAATGTTCTGTTGTTATCAGGGCTGGACCAGCTAAATGTTCTGTTGTTATCAGGGCTGGACCAGCTAAATGTTCTGTTGTTATCAGGGCTGGACCAGCCAAATGTTCTGTTGTTATCAGGGCTGGACCAGCTAAATGTTCTGTTGTTATCAGGGCTGGACCAGCCAAATGTTCTGTTGTTGTCAGGGCAGAGAGAGTATGGAGCTGTCTGTTGTTATCAGGGCAGAGAGAGTATGGAGCTGTCTGTTGTTATCAGGGCAGAGAGAGTATGGCGCGGTCTGTTGTTATCAGGGCAGGGAGAGTATGGAGCTGTCTGTTGTTATCAGGGCTGAGAGAGTATGGAGCTGTCTGTTGTTATCAGGGCTGAGAGAGTATGGAGCTGTCTGTTGTTATCAGGGCTGAGAGAGTATGGAGCTGTCTGCTGTTATCAGGGCTGAGAGAGTATGGAGCTGTCTGTTGTTATCAGGGCTGAGAGAGTATGGAGCTGTCTGTTGTTATCAGGGCTGAGAGAGTATGGAGCTGTCTGTTGTTATCAGGGCTGAGAGAGTATGGAGCTGTCTGATGTTATCAGAGCTGGACCAGCTACATGTTCTGTTGTTATCAGGGCTGAGAGAGTATGGAGCTGTCTGTTGTTATCAGAGCTGAGAGAGTATGGCGCAGTCTGTTGTTATCAGGGCAGAGAGAGTATGGAGCTGTCTGTTGTTATCAGGGCTGAGAGAGTATGGCGCGGTCTGTTGTTATCAGAGCTGAGAGAGTATGGAGCTGTCTGTTGTTATCAGGGCTGAGAGAGTATGGAGCTGTCTGATGTTATCAGAGCTGGACCAGCTACATGTTCTGTTGTTATCAGGGCTGAGAGAGTATGGAGCTGTCTGTTGTTATCAGGGCTGAGAGAGTATGGAGCTGTCTGTTGTTATCAGGGCTGAGAGAGTATGGAGCTGTCTGTTGTTATCAAGGCTGTGAGAGTATGGAGCTGTCTGTTGTAGCACCCAGGGAGAACTCCACCATACAAATTTTCATTTCTGGCCTCTCTTACATGAGTGACCAAGGTTGCCTCTTGTAAACAAATAGAGCACTATATAGGGAATAGGTTACCACTTGGGGATGCATCCCAACTTTCTTCATGTTGGACATAAGCTAAGATCCACTTAGTTTGGCATTTATTGAGATCTCATGTATCAGGGCTGACTCATGTACCCGGAGGCAGCCCTGCAGAGCGGTTATTAGCTGGCACAGACAAAAAGTCATAAAAATGTGATTTTAAACTTAACCTTAACCCTAACCGTAATCACACTGTTAACCCTAATGCCCAACCCTAACCTTAAATTAAGATCAAAATGCACATTTTTGTTTTCATGAATTTATGTGATATAGTCAATTTTGACTTTGCAGGTGACCCATCTAGCACAAACCATCCTGTTCAGGGCACGACTCATGACAGTAAACGTCCACCTGCTAAATCCACAACACTAATATGTCAGGTTAATGGTCCATGCATTACTGCTCATTCGTTTTAAACTTCAGGATCATTCAGGATATATAAGTTAGTTGGCTAAATGTAAATTGACTGAGTGAAATGTGTATATGACACCTGTTTGCAGCAGTGCTACTGTGTGAAAAGTGCCTGGTCCAGTGGACAGATCAGATACGCTGGGGAGGGAAGGTAACAAGAGCTTAAAGCTATAGGTGCTGGGTAGGGTAATCATGTTAACGATCTGTTCAGATGCTAAATGTGACACTTTGGGAACAGGACAAGGATGATGACTTCAGCAGATCTCTATCACTCAAACTTCTTTCACATAGGATTCACGGTATGTTGCCTGTAAAAACAATTGAGCAATGTTTATACGATCCCCTTTCAAACAGCCCCATATTTACCTCTTTCTTGTCGGCATTCACCTTCTACATAGACTTTACTTTACCAAGTCCACAGACACTAGGACGCGATAGTCCAGCGTCCCACTGTGACATAGCTACCGGCTCTGAGACCTTGGTCTAAAAGGATAAAGCGTTCTTCACTTTGAAACTGTGGGGGAACCCCTATAATTCATCACATTGAAACTGTGGGGGAACCCCTATAATTCATCACATTGAAACTGTAGGGGGAACCCCTATAATTCATCACATTGAAACTGTGGGGGAACCCCTATAATTCATCACATTGAAACTGTGGGGGAACCCCTATAATTCATCACATTGAAACTGTGGGGGAACCCCTATAATTCATCACATTGAAACTGTGGGGGAACCCCTATAATTCATCACATTGAAACTGTGGGGGAACCCCTATAATTCATCACATTGAAACTGTGGGAGAACCCCTATAATTCATCACATTGAAACTGTGGGGGAACCCTTATAATTCATCACATTGAAACTGTGGGGGAACCCCTATAATTCATCACATTGAAACTGTGGGGGAACCCCTATAATTCATCACATTGAAACTGTGGGAGAACCCCTATAATTCATCACATTGAAACTGTGGGGGAACCCCTATAATTCATCACATTGAAACTGTGGGGGAACCCCTATAATTCATCACATTGAAACTGTGGTTGAACAACTATAATTCTTCACATTGAAACTGTGGGGGAACCCCTATAATTCATCACATTGAAACTGTGGGGGAACCCCTATTATTCATCACATTGAAACTGTTGGAGAACCCCTATAATTCATCACATTGAAACTGTGGGGGAACCCCTATAATTCATCACATTGAAACTGTGGGGGAACCCCTATAATTCATCACATTGAAACTGTGGGAGAACCTCTATAATTCATCACATTGAAACTGTGGGGGAACCCCTATAATTCATCACATTGAAACTGTGGGGGAACCCCTATAATTCATCACATTGAAACTGTGGTTGAACCCCTATAATTCATCACATTGAAACTGTGGGGGAACCCCTATAATTCATCACATTGAAACTGTGGGGGAACCCCTATAATTCATCACATTGAAACTGTGGGGGAACCCCTATAATTCATCACATTGAAACTGTGGTTGAACCCCTATAATTCATCACATTGAAACTGTGGTTGAACCCCTATAATTCATCACATTGAAACTGTGGGGGAACCCCTATAATTCATCACATTGAAACTGTGGTTGAACCCCTATAATTCATCACATTGAAACTGTGGGGGAACCCCTATAATTAATCACATTGAAACTGTGGTTGAACCCCTATAATTCATCACATTGAAACTGTGGGGGAACCCCTATAATTCATCACATTGAAACTGTGGGGGAACCCCTATAATTCATCACATTGAAACTGTTAGGGAACCCCTATAATTCATCACATTGAAACTCTGGGGGAACCCCTATAATTCATCACATTGAAACTGTGGTTGAACCCCTATAATTCATCACATTGAAACTGTGGGGGAACCCCAATTATTCTTCACATAACCCCTTTTAGTGGATCCTGGATTACCCTTTTGAACAACCTTTTGGGGTTCATTTTTTAACTACCCCCCTTATTATTAATAATAAAATAATACGCATAACAATAACAACAATAACTACATATTTTAGTTCTCAGTGTTTATTATGATTTTAGTTGCAAAGCAGAATAAAAACAATCTAAATATGAGGTAGACTCTTAGCAGAACCCCCTATCCTTTGGCCTGTTGATGTTAATATGCTGATGTTCTCTGTATCCACAGCCAGAATGATTTAGCAGTGCATGGTGATCGAACCGGTTTCCTGGTGTAAGGACGGTGAAATCTGTGAATCCCAAAAATGGAACTTATATAGATGATTAACAAAACATGCACATGACAGTGTTCATACCTTGGTTTTTTGGTGAATGTGAATGAATGAAACTGTTTTGATAATGGTTTTCATACACTTAACTTGTCCATAATGTAGGGGCCTATGGGATATTCATTGAAGAGGTCAGGGAGGAGGATGCTACATGTGATCTGCCTAACATACCAATACCAATTGACATACCTTTGTATGGCTCCTTGTCTGTATACCTATAGACACAGACACAAAAGTGAGCAGTTCACTCATCTGCACCCAATACAGACTGCCTTCAACATATTCTTATTGCCTACATATTCTTAGCTCTTTGTTGATTGATAACTATTGAATTTTGAATGTCTGTTTTAGAAAGATATTCAGAAATACGAAAAGATAGATGACATCATCATAAAACAGTATACATTTAGATCATAGAAGGGCCAAACCTTACCTTAAATGGAGACCTTTACATTTTTCAGTTAAGTGCCTGCACATGCTGTCCTTTCAAATTCAAATCCAAATGTTTCAGTTGGGCATTTAGGCTCCTGCAAGAACCCCCACCCCCACTAAGGAGGTTCCTCTAAGAACCTTTTGGGGAAATGTTAATTGCGAAGCACCTTAAGGGTCTTCGAAAGAACTTTGAGGATCTTAGGAGAACCCGTGATTTTTAGAATGCACCATGACTTGTTCCTACAGTATCTAGTCCTGTAACACCACGACTTGTTCCTACAGTATCTAGTCCTATAACACCACGACTTGTTCCTACAGTATCTAGTCCTACAACACCATGACTGGTTCCTACAGTATCTAGTCCTGTAACACCACGACTGGTTCCTACAGTATCTAGTCCTACAACACCAAAACTGGTTCCTACAGTATCTAGTCCTGTAACACCACGACTGGTTCCTACAGTATCTAGTCCTATAACACCACGACTGGTTCCTACAGTATCTAGTCCCATAACACCACTACTTGTTCCTACAGTATCTAGTCCTATAACACCACGACTTGTTCCTACAGTATCTAGTCCTGTAACACCATGACTGGTTCCTACAGTATCTAGTCCTATAACACCACGACTGGTTCCTACAGTATCTAGTCCTGTAACACCACGACTGGTTCCTACAGTATCTAGTCCTACAACACCAAAACTGGTTCCTACAGTATCTAGTCCTATAACACCACGACTTGTTCCTACAGTATCTAGTCCTGTAACACCACGACTGGTTCCTACAGTATCTAGTCCTATAACACCACGACTGGTTCCTACAGTATCTAGTCCTATAACACCACGACTGGTTCCTACAGTATCTAGTCCTGTAACACCACGACTTGTTCCTACATAATCTGTCCTATAACACCACGACTTGTTCCTACAGTATCTAGTCCCATAACACCACGACTTGTTCCTACAGTATCTAGTCCCATAACACCACGACTTGTTCCTACAGTATCTAGTCCTGTAACACCACGACTGGTTCCTACAGTATCTAGTCCTATAACACCACGACTGGTTCCTACAGTATCTAGTCCCATAACACCACTACTTGTTCCTACAGTATCTAGTCCTGTAACACCACGACTTGTTCCTACAGTATCTAGTCCTATAACACCACGACTTGTTCCTACAGTATCTAGTCCTGTAACACCACGACTGGTTCCTACAGTATCTAGTCCTATAACACCACGACTGGTTCCTACAGTATCTAGTCCCATAACACCACGACCAAATTGGGATTTAAGAAAGTATTACTGTACTCTCTACTCATTCCAACATGTACAGTGGGGAGAACAAGTATTTGATACACTGCCGATTTTGCAGGTTTTCATACTTACAAATCATGTAGAGGTCTGTCATTTTTATCATAGGTACACTTCAACTGTGAGAGACGGAATCTAAAACTGAAATCCAGAAAATCACATTGTATGATTTTTAAGTAATTAAATGTTCTCCCCACTGTAGCTCCACATTGATCTGGTACTCACTGTATATAGCTCCACATTGATCTGTATGTACTCACTGTGCTGTACTTTGATTTGATAAACATATCTGGAAAATGAGAAACACTATAGAGGGGTTAACTTGAAGTTGACAGTAGCTTACTGGCAGCTCAGTGGCAAATAGAATTCCTATTGTAAAATAGAGGCCGTTTCAAAGCAAGTACTGTGTAATGACACACAGCATAATTCTGTCAAATTGACTGAATTACACTGTTAAAAATGAATGAATAATCGGAATGAATGGATGAATGACTGACTGGATGAATGAATTAAATTCATTGAGGGAAGGGGGGGTTTGTATTTCACAGTATTTTACTATAATTACAAGAGATTTGGTGCAAGCAGGTGTTCACACATTACAGCATATTCTTTTAAAATGTGGTGTTTTAGATCACTTCAGTGACTACAGGACAAAACGGACCAAAAGGACATGGCAAAATACTCAACCATTTAATAAGGGTAAAGACTTGCTGCGACTCCAATCTGTTCTCTATACAATTTAAAGGGTTGGGGAACTATAACCACATATGATTTCAATTGGTACAGCATTCTCAATCATGAGTGTAACGTTCATCTGTGGGAGAAAGAGAGGACCAAGGTGCAGCGTGGTATGTGTCCATATCTTTTAATGAAGAACTTGAAGACTGAACAAAAACAATAAACCGACAACAGGAAACAGTTCTGGCTGGTGCAGACACACAACAGGAAACAGTTCTGGCTGGTGCAGACACACAACAGGAAACAGTTCTGGCTGGTGCAGACACACAACAGAAAACAGAAAACAATCACCCACCAAACACAATAGAAAACAGGCTACCTAAATATGGTTCTCAATCAGGGACAACGATTGACAGCTGCCTCTGATTGAGAACCATACCAGGCCAAACACAGAAATAGCAAATCATAGAAAAACTAACATAGATAACCCACCCAACTCACGCCCTGACCCTACCAAAACAAAGACATAACAAAATAATTAAGGTCAGAACGTGACAATGAGTCTATTTCCAAAATACTATATATCCATTTTGAGGAATGTTTTTTTTGTTGCTTTTATTGTTTATTGTTGTTTTTATCACGACCCAATCATGGCATGGCACTATCTAATCATAGTCGTGCCCTCCCCACGAAGGTCTTGGTGTGTTTGGTCCATGATAGTTTGTTGGTGATGTGGACACCAAGGAACTTGAAGCTCTCGACCTGCTCCACTACAGCCCCGTCGATGAGAATAGGGGCCTGTTCGGCCCTCCTTTTCCTGTAGTCCACGATCAGCTCCTTTGTCTTGCTGGCGGGAGAGGTTGTTGTCCTGGCACCACACGGCCAGGTCTCTGACCTCCTCCTTATAGGCTGTTGCATCGTTGTCGGTTATCAGGCCTACCACTGTCGTCAGCAAACTAAATGATGGCTCTCTTCTGTAGCTCAGTGTGCAAACTGAAATGGTCCACCCACACAGACAGTGTGGTGATGAAGGCCAAACAGCGCCACTTCAACCTCCGGAGGTTTAAATAAATTTGGCTTAACACCTAAAACCCTCACAAACTTTTACAGATGCACAATTGAGAGGATCCTGGCAGCTGTATCGCCGCCTGGTACAGTAACTACACCGCCCAAAACTGCAAAGCTCTCCAGAGGGTGGTGCGGTCTGCCCAATGCATTACTGGGGGCAAACTTCCCACCCTCCTGGACAACAACAGCACCCGATGCCATAGGAAGGCCAAAAAGATCATCAAGGACATCAGAATGCTAAACAGCCATCACTAGCACATCAGAGGCAGCTGCCTATAGACCTAGATTAGGAATCACTGGCAACTTTTAGAAATGGATCACTTAACTTTAATAATGTTTCCGTATCTAGCATTACTCACCTCATATGTATAAACTGCACTCTATACTATTCTATTTTAGTCACTTTAATTGTTTGTAAATGTTGCATCACCCATCTCATATGTATATACTGTATTCTATACTATGCCACTGTGTCTTAGTCCAAAGCCGCTCTGACATATATGTACAGTTGAAGTCGGAAGTTTACATACACCTTAGCCAAATACATTTAAACTCAGTTTTTCACAATTCCTGACATTTAATCCCAGTAAATATTCCCTGTTTTAAGTCAGTTAGGATCACCACCTTATTTTAAGAATGGGAAATGTCAGAATAATAGCAGAGAGAATTATTTATTTCAGCTTTTATTGTTTTCATCTCATTCCCAGTGGGTCAGAAGTTTACATACACTCAATAAGTATTTGGTAGCATTGCCTTTAAATAGTTTAAAACCTGTTCAGGATAGGGGGCAGTATTTCCCCTTTGGATGAATTGAGTGCCCATAGTGAACTGCATTCAAATCTGTCCTAAATTGCTAATATATGCATATTATTGTTATTATTGGATAGAAAACACTCTGAAGCTTCTAAAACCGTTTGAATTATGTATGTGAGTATAACAGAACTCACAGGGCAGGCAATCTTCCAAACTAGTTTTGGAATCCTGAAAGTTGGGGCAACATTGACGTCATCGCCCCCTCCCTTCCCAACAAGTTATGGATCTGGAAACACTTCCTATGTCTTCCACTAGATGTCCTCATTCAGTAGAAAGTGTAATCGAGCATTTGCTGTGAACTTTGACCTAATGGGGAGGAATTTGCTACAGTGTTGCAAAAGATTCATGTGCTTGAGGGCGCATATGCGTTAGAGTGCTTTGTCTGTTCCAGTCAGCCCCAGATGAACTAGGATTGTCCGGTTGGAATGCCATTCGTTTTGTACGTTTATAACATCCTGAAGATTGATTCTGCACTTAGTTTGACCAGTTTCGTCGACCTGTAATATGTAATTTGGAAGTTTGGATGCAAAATTATCCTGGACCAGAAGTAATTTTTTGTGCATTTGAGCTGAAAGTGGTAGCAGATGCTACTACATGGACACTAGAATTGAACATTATGAAACAAAACGATTTATTGTTGAAGTAGGACTCCTTGCACTACATTCTGATCGAAGACCATCAAAGGTAAGGGAATATTTATGTTGTAATTTTGTGTTTCTGTTGACTCCAACATAGCGGAGAAATATTGTTACGTCTGAGCGCCGTCTCCGATTATTGCATGCTTTTTCCGTAACGGAAAAAAAAAATGTGACAGCGGTTGCATTAAGAACCAGTGTATCTTTTTAATTATATGTAGAACATGTATCTTTAGTCAAAGTTTATGATGAGTATTTCTGTTATCTGGCATAGCTTTCTATAATTCCTCCGGACATTTTGGAGAATTTTCTGAACATGGCGTCAATGTGAAACGAGATTTACTGGACCAGCCACATGTTCTGTTGTTATCAGGGCTGGACCAGCTAAATTTTCTATTGTTATCAGGGCTGGACCAGCTAAATGTTCTGTTGTTATCAGGGCTGAACCAGCTAAATGTTACGTTGTTATCGGGGCTGGACCAGCTAAATGTTCTGTTGTTATCGGGGCTGGACCAGCTAAATGTTCTGTTGTTATCAGGGCTGGACCAGCTAAATGTTCTGTTGTTATCGGGGCTGGACCAGCTAAATGTTCTGTTGTTATCAGGGCTGGACCAGCTAAATGTTCTGTTGTTATCGGGGCTGGACCAGCTAAATGTTCTGTTGTTATCAGGGCTGGACCAGCTAAATGTTCTGTTGTCATCGGGGCTGGACCAGCTAAATGTTCTGTTGTTATCAGGGCTGGACCAGCCAAATGTTCTGTTGTTATCAGGGCTGGACCAGCTAAATGTTCTGTTGTTATCAGGGCTGGACCAGCCAAATGTTCTGTTGTTATCAGGGCTGGACCAGCCAAATGTTCTGTTGTTATCAGGGCTGGACCAGCTAAATGTTCTGTTGTTATCAGGGCTGGACCAGCT
Organism: Oncorhynchus clarkii lewisi; assembly: GCF_045791955.1. NCBI lineage: Eukaryota > Metazoa > Chordata > Actinopteri > Salmoniformes > Salmonidae > Oncorhynchus > Oncorhynchus clarkii. The sequence goes on along the minus strand of NC_092176.1, from coordinate 47,881,785 downwards.
AAATGTTCTGTTGTTATCAGGGCTGGACGAGCTAAATGTTTTGTTGTTATCAGGGCTGGACCAGCTAAATGTTCTGTTGTTATCAGGGCTGGACCAGCTAAATGTTCTGTTGTTATCAGGGCTGGACCAGCTAAATGTTCTGTTGTTATCAGGGCTGGACCAGCTAAATGTTCTGTTGTTATCAGGGCTGGACCAGCTAAATGTTCTGTTGTTATCAGGGCTGGACCAGCTAAATGTTCTGTTGTTATCAGGGCTGGACCAGCTAAATGTTCTGTTGTTATCAGGGCTGGACCAGCTAAATGTTCTGTTGTTATCAGGGCTGGACCAGCCAAATGTTCTGTTGTTATCAGGGCTGGACCAGCTAAATGTTCTGTTGTTATCAGGGCTGGACCAGCCAAATGTTCTGTTGTTGTCAGGGCAGAGAGAGTATGGAGCTGTCTGTTGTTATCAGGGCAGAGAGAGTATGGAGCTGTCTGTTGTTATCAGGGCAGAGAGAGTATGGCGCGGTCTGTTGTTATCAGGGCAGGGAGAGTATGGAGCTGTCTGTTGTTATCAGGGCTGAGAGAGTATGGAGCTGTCTGTTGTTATCAGGGCTGAGAGAGTATGGAGCTGTCTGTTGTTATCAGGGCTGAGAGAGTATGGAGCTGTCTGCTGTTATCAGGGCTGAGAGAGTATGGAGCTGTCTGTTGTTATCAGGGCTGAGAGAGTATGGAGCTGTCTGTTGTTATCAGGGCTGAGAGAGTATGGAGCTGTCTGTTGTTATCAGGGCTGAGAGAGTATGGAGCTGTCTGATGTTATCAGAGCTGGACCAGCTACATGTTCTGTTGTTATCAGGGCTGAGAGAGTATGGAGCTGTCTGTTGTTATCAGAGCTGAGAGAGTATGGCGCAGTCTGTTGTTATCAGGGCAGAGAGAGTATGGAGCTGTCTGTTGTTATCAGGGCTGAGAGAGTATGGCGCGGTCTGTTGTTATCAGAGCTGAGAGAGTATGGAGCTGTCTGTTGTTATCAGGGCTGAGAGAGTATGGAGCTGTCTGATGTTATCAGAGCTGGACCAGCTACATGTTCTGTTGTTATCAGGGCTGAGAGAGTATGGAGCTGTCTGTTGTTATCAGGGCTGAGAGAGTATGGAGCTGTCTGTTGTTATCAGGGCTGAGAGAGTATGGAGCTGTCTGTTGTTATCAAGGCTGTGAGAGTATGGAGCTGTCTGTTGTAGCACCCAGGGAGAACTCCACCATACAAATTTTCATTTCTGGCCTCTCTTACATGAGTGACCAAGGTTGCCTCTTGTAAACAAATAGAGCACTATATAGGGAATAGGTTACCACTTGGGGATGCATCCCAACTTTCTTCATGTTGGACATAAGCTAAGATCCACTTAGTTTGGCATTTATTGAGATCTCATGTATCAGGGCTGACTCATGTACCCGGAGGCAGCCCTGCAGAGCGGTTATTAGCTGGCACAGACAAAAAGTCATAAAAATGTGATTTTAAACTTAACCTTAACCCTAACCGTAATCACACTGTTAACCCTAATGCCCAACCCTAACCTTAAATTAAGATCAAAATGCACATTTTTGTTTTCATGAATTTATGTGATATAGTCAATTTTGACTTTGCAGGTGACCCATCTAGCACAAACCATCCTGTTCAGGGCACGACTCATGACAGTAAACGTCCACCTGCTAAATCCACAACACTAATATGTCAGGTTAATGGTCCATGCATTACTGCTCATTCGTTTTAAACTTCAGGATCATTCAGGATATATAAGTTAGTTGGCTAAATGTAAATTGACTGAGTGAAATGTGTATATGACACCTGTTTGCAGCAGTGCTACTGTGTGAAAAGTGCCTGGTCCAGTGGACAGATCAGATACGCTGGGGAGGGAAGGTAACAAGAGCTTAAAGCTATAGGTGCTGGGTAGGGTAATCATGTTAACGATCTGTTCAGATGCTAAATGTGACACTTTGGGAACAGGACAAGGATGATGACTTCAGCAGATCTCTATCACTCAAACTTCTTTCACATAGGATTCACGGTATGTTGCCTGTAAAAACAATTGAGCAATGTTTATACGATCCCCTTTCAAACAGCCCCATATTTACCTCTTTCTTGTCGGCATTCACCTTCTACATAGACTTTACTTTACCAAGTCCACAGACACTAGGACGCGATAGTCCAGCGTCCCACTGTGACATAGCTACCGGCTCTGAGACCTTGGTCTAAAAGGATAAAGCGTTCTTCACTTTGAAACTGTGGGGGAACCCCTATAATTCATCACATTGAAACTGTGGGGGAACCCCTATAATTCATCACATTGAAACTGTAGGGGGAACCCCTATAATTCATCACATTGAAACTGTGGGGGAACCCCTATAATTCATCACATTGAAACTGTGGGGGAACCCCTATAATTCATCACATTGAAACTGTGGGGGAACCCCTATAATTCATCACATTGAAACTGTGGGGGAACCCCTATAATTCATCACATTGAAACTGTGGGGGAACCCCTATAATTCATCACATTGAAACTGTGGGAGAACCCCTATAATTCATCACATTGAAACTGTGGGGGAACCCTTATAATTCATCACATTGAAACTGTGGGGGAACCCCTATAATTCATCACATTGAAACTGTGGGGGAACCCCTATAATTCATCACATTGAAACTGTGGGAGAACCCCTATAATTCATCACATTGAAACTGTGGGGGAACCCCTATAATTCATCACATTGAAACTGTGGGGGAACCCCTATAATTCATCACATTGAAACTGTGGTTGAACAACTATAATTCTTCACATTGAAACTGTGGGGGAACCCCTATAATTCATCACATTGAAACTGTGGGGGAACCCCTATTATTCATCACATTGAAACTGTTGGAGAACCCCTATAATTCATCACATTGAAACTGTGGGGGAACCCCTATAATTCATCACATTGAAACTGTGGGGGAACCCCTATAATTCATCACATTGAAACTGTGGGAGAACCTCTATAATTCATCACATTGAAACTGTGGGGGAACCCCTATAATTCATCACATTGAAACTGTGGGGGAACCCCTATAATTCATCACATTGAAACTGTGGTTGAACCCCTATAATTCATCACATTGAAACTGTGGGGGAACCCCTATAATTCATCACATTGAAACTGTGGGGGAACCCCTATAATTCATCACATTGAAACTGTGGGGGAACCCCTATAATTCATCACATTGAAACTGTGGTTGAACCCCTATAATTCATCACATTGAAACTGTGGTTGAACCCCTATAATTCATCACATTGAAACTGTGGGGGAACCCCTATAATTCATCACATTGAAACTGTGGTTGAACCCCTATAATTCATCACATTGAAACTGTGGGGGAACCCCTATAATTAATCACATTGAAACTGTGGTTGAACCCCTATAATTCATCACATTGAAACTGTGGGGGAACCCCTATAATTCATCACATTGAAACTGTGGGGGAACCCCTATAATTCATCACATTGAAACTGTTAGGGAACCCCTATAATTCATCACATTGAAACTCTGGGGGAACCCCTATAATTCATCACATTGAAACTGTGGTTGAACCCCTATAATTCATCACATTGAAACTGTGGGGGAACCCCAATTATTCTTCACATAACCCCTTTTAGTGGATCCTGGATTACCCTTTTGAACAACCTTTTGGGGTTCATTTTTTAACTACCCCCCTTATTATTAATAATAAAATAATACGCATAACAATAACAACAATAACTACATATTTTAGTTCTCAGTGTTTATTATGATTTTAGTTGCAAAGCAGAATAAAAACAATCTAAATATGAGGTAGACTCTTAGCAGAACCCCCTATCCTTTGGCCTGTTGATGTTAATATGCTGATGTTCTCTGTATCCACAGCCAGAATGATTTAGCAGTGCATGGTGATCGAACCGGTTTCCTGGTGTAAGGACGGTGAAATCTGTGAATCCCAAAAATGGAACTTATATAGATGATTAACAAAACATGCACATGACAGTGTTCATACCTTGGTTTTTTGGTGAATGTGAATGAATGAAACTGTTTTGATAATGGTTTTCATACACTTAACTTGTCCATAATGTAGGGGCCTATGGGATATTCATTGAAGAGGTCAGGGAGGAGGATGCTACATGTGATCTGCCTAACATACCAATACCAATTGACATACCTTTGTATGGCTCCTTGTCTGTATACCTATAGACACAGACACAAAAGTGAGCAGTTCACTCATCTGCACCCAATACAGACTGCCTTCAACATATTCTTATTGCCTACATATTCTTAGCTCTTTGTTGATTGATAACTATTGAATTTTGAATGTCTGTTTTAGAAAGATATTCAGAAATACGAAAAGATAGATGACATCATCATAAAACAGTATACATTTAGATCATAGAAGGGCCAAACCTTACCTTAAATGGAGACCTTTACATTTTTCAGTTAAGTGCCTGCACATGCTGTCCTTTCAAATTCAAATCCAAATGTTTCAGTTGGGCATTTAGGCTCCTGCAAGAACCCCCACCCCCACTAAGGAGGTTCCTCTAAGAACCTTTTGGGGAAATGTTAATTGCGAAGCACCTTAAGGGTCTTCGAAAGAACTTTGAGGATCTTAGGAGAACCCGTGATTTTTAGAATGCACCATGACTTGTTCCTACAGTATCTAGTCCTGTAACACCACGACTTGTTCCTACAGTATCTAGTCCTATAACACCACGACTTGTTCCTACAGTATCTAGTCCTACAACACCATGACTGGTTCCTACAGTATCTAGTCCTGTAACACCACGACTGGTTCCTACAGTATCTAGTCCTACAACACCAAAACTGGTTCCTACAGTATCTAGTCCTGTAACACCACGACTGGTTCCTACAGTATCTAGTCCTATAACACCACGACTGGTTCCTACAGTATCTAGTCCCATAACACCACTACTTGTTCCTACAGTATCTAGTCCTATAACACCACGACTTGTTCCTACAGTATCTAGTCCTGTAACACCATGACTGGTTCCTACAGTATCTAGTCCTATAACACCACGACTGGTTCCTACAGTATCTAGTCCTGTAACACCACGACTGGTTCCTACAGTATCTAGTCCTACAACACCAAAACTGGTTCCTACAGTATCTAGTCCTATAACACCACGACTTGTTCCTACAGTATCTAGTCCTGTAACACCACGACTGGTTCCTACAGTATCTAGTCCTATAACACCACGACTGGTTCCTACAGTATCTAGTCCTATAACACCACGACTGGTTCCTACAGTATCTAGTCCTGTAACACCACGACTTGTTCCTACATAATCTGTCCTATAACACCACGACTTGTTCCTACAGTATCTAGTCCCATAACACCACGACTTGTTCCTACAGTATCTAGTCCCATAACACCACGACTTGTTCCTACAGTATCTAGTCCTGTAACACCACGACTGGTTCCTACAGTATCTAGTCCTATAACACCACGACTGGTTCCTACAGTATCTAGTCCCATAACACCACTACTTGTTCCTACAGTATCTAGTCCTGTAACACCACGACTTGTTCCTACAGTATCTAGTCCTATAACACCACGACTTGTTCCTACAGTATCTAGTCCTGTAACACCACGACTGGTTCCTACAGTATCTAGTCCTATAACACCACGACTGGTTCCTACAGTATCTAGTCCCATAACACCACGACCAAATTGGGATTTAAGAAAGTATTACTGTACTCTCTACTCATTCCAACATGTACAGTGGGGAGAACAAGTATTTGATACACTGCCGATTTTGCAGGTTTTCATACTTACAAATCATGTAGAGGTCTGTCATTTTTATCATAGGTACACTTCAACTGTGAGAGACGGAATCTAAAACTGAAATCCAGAAAATCACATTGTATGATTTTTAAGTAATTAAATGTTCTCCCCACTGTAGCTCCACATTGATCTGGTACTCACTGTATATAGCTCCACATTGATCTGTATGTACTCACTGTGCTGTACTTTGATTTGATAAACATATCTGGAAAATGAGAAACACTATAGAGGGGTTAACTTGAAGTTGACAGTAGCTTACTGGCAGCTCAGTGGCAAATAGAATTCCTATTGTAAAATAGAGGCCGTTTCAAAGCAAGTACTGTGTAATGACACACAGCATAATTCTGTCAAATTGACTGAATTACACTGTTAAAAATGAATGAATAATCGGAATGAATGGATGAATGACTGACTGGATGAATGAATTAAATTCATTGAGGGAAGGGGGGGTTTGTATTTCACAGTATTTTACTATAATTACAAGAGATTTGGTGCAAGCAGGTGTTCACACATTACAGCATATTCTTTTAAAATGTGGTGTTTTAGATCACTTCAGTGACTACAGGACAAAACGGACCAAAAGGACATGGCAAAATACTCAACCATTTAATAAGGGTAAAGACTTGCTGCGACTCCAATCTGTTCTCTATACAATTTAAAGGGTTGGGGAACTATAACCACATATGATTTCAATTGGTACAGCATTCTCAATCATGAGTGTAACGTTCATCTGTGGGAGAAAGAGAGGACCAAGGTGCAGCGTGGTATGTGTCCATATCTTTTAATGAAGAACTTGAAGACTGAACAAAAACAATAAACCGACAACAGGAAACAGTTCTGGCTGGTGCAGACACACAACAGGAAACAGTTCTGGCTGGTGCAGACACACAACAGGAAACAGTTCTGGCTGGTGCAGACACACAACAGAAAACAGAAAACAATCACCCACCAAACACAATAGAAAACAGGCTACCTAAATATGGTTCTCAATCAGGGACAACGATTGACAGCTGCCTCTGATTGAGAACCATACCAGGCCAAACACAGAAATAGCAAATCATAGAAAAACTAACATAGATAACCCACCCAACTCACGCCCTGACCCTACCAAAACAAAGACATAACAAAATAATTAAGGTCAGAACGTGACAATGAGTCTATTTCCAAAATACTATATATCCATTTTGAGGAATGTTTTTTTTGTTGCTTTTATTGTTTATTGTTGTTTTTATCACGACCCAATCATGGCATGGCACTATCTAATCATAGTCGTGCCCTCCCCACGAAGGTCTTGGTGTGTTTGGTCCATGATAGTTTGTTGGTGATGTGGACACCAAGGAACTTGAAGCTCTCGACCTGCTCCACTACAGCCCCGTCGATGAGAATAGGGGCCTGTTCGGCCCTCCTTTTCCTGTAGTCCACGATCAGCTCCTTTGTCTTGCTGGCGGGAGAGGTTGTTGTCCTGGCACCACACGGCCAGGTCTCTGACCTCCTCCTTATAGGCTGTTGCATCGTTGTCGGTTATCAGGCCTACCACTGTCGTCAGCAAACTAAATGATGGCTCTCTTCTGTAGCTCAGTGTGCAAACTGAAATGGTCCACCCACACAGACAGTGTGGTGATGAAGGCCAAACAGCGCCACTTCAACCTCCGGAGGTTTAAATAAATTTGGCTTAACACCTAAAACCCTCACAAACTTTTACAGATGCACAATTGAGAGGATCCTGGCAGCTGTATCGCCGCCTGGTACAGTAACTACACCGCCCAAAACTGCAAAGCTCTCCAGAGGGTGGTGCGGTCTGCCCAATGCATTACTGGGGGCAAACTTCCCACCCTCCTGGACAACAACAGCACCCGATGCCATAGGAAGGCCAAAAAGATCATCAAGGACATCAGAATGCTAAACAGCCATCACTAGCACATCAGAGGCAGCTGCCTATAGACCTAGATTAGGAATCACTGGCAACTTTTAGAAATGGATCACTTAACTTTAATAATGTTTCCGTATCTAGCATTACTCACCTCATATGTATAAACTGCACTCTATACTATTCTATTTTAGTCACTTTAATTGTTTGTAAATGTTGCATCACCCATCTCATATGTATATACTGTATTCTATACTATGCCACTGTGTCTTAGTCCAAAGCCGCTCTGACATATATGTACAGTTGAAGTCGGAAGTTTACATACACCTTAGCCAAATACATTTAAACTCAGTTTTTCACAATTCCTGACATTTAATCCCAGTAAATATTCCCTGTTTTAAGTCAGTTAGGATCACCACCTTATTTTAAGAATGGGAAATGTCAGAATAATAGCAGAGAGAATTATTTATTTCAGCTTTTATTGTTTTCATCTCATTCCCAGTGGGTCAGAAGTTTACATACACTCAATAAGTATTTGGTAGCATTGCCTTTAAATAGTTTAAAACCTGTTCAGGATAGGGGGCAGTATTTCCCCTTTGGATGAATTGAGTGCCCATAGTGAACTGCATTCAAATCTGTCCTAAATTGCTAATATATGCATATTATTGTTATTATTGGATAGAAAACACTCTGAAGCTTCTAAAACCGTTTGAATTATGTATGTGAGTATAACAGAACTCACAGGGCAGGCAATCTTCCAAACTAGTTTTGGAATCCTGAAAGTTGGGGCAACATTGACGTCATCGCCCCCTCCCTTCCCAACAAGTTATGGATCTGGAAACACTTCCTATGTCTTCCACTAGATGTCCTCATTCAGTAGAAAGTGTAATCGAGCATTTGCTGTGAACTTTGACCTAATGGGGAGGAATTTGCTACAGTGTTGCAAAAGATTCATGTGCTTGAGGGCGCATATGCGTTAGAGTGCTTTGTCTGTTCCAGTCAGCCCCAGATGAACTAGGATTGTCCGGTTGGAATGCCATTCGTTTTGTACGTTTATAACATCCTGAAGATTGATTCTGCACTTAGTTTGACCAGTTTCGTCGACCTGTAATATGTAATTTGGAAGTTTGGATGCAAAATTATCCTGGACCAGAAGTAATTTTTTGTGCATTTGAGCTGAAAGTGGTAGCAGATGCTACTACATGGACACTAGAATTGAACATTATGAAACAAAACGATTTATTGTTGAAGTAGGACTCCTTGCACTACATTCTGATCGAAGACCATCAAAGGTAAGGGAATATTTATGTTGTAATTTTGTGTTTCTGTTGACTCCAACATAGCGGAGAAATATTGTTACGTCTGAGCGCCGTCTCCGATTATTGCATGCTTTTTCCGTAACGGAAAAAAAAAATGTGACAGCGGTTGCATTAAGAACCAGTGTATCTTTTTAATTATATGTAGAACATGTATCTTTAGTCAAAGTTTATGATGAGTATTTCTGTTATCTGGCATAGCTTTCTATAATTCCTCCGGACATTTTGGAGAATTTTCTGAACATGGCGTCAATGTGAAACGAGATTTATGGATATAAAATGCATATTATCGAACAAAACATGAAAGGATTTGGCATGGGTCCTCAGATCCTCAAAAGGTTTTACAGCTGCACCATCGAGAGCATCCTGACGGGTTGCATCACTGCCTGGTATGGCAACTGCTCGTCCTACAACCTCAAGGCACTACAGAAGGGTAATGCACACGGCCCAGTACATCACCGGGGCCAAGCTTCTTGCCATCCAGGACCTCTATACCAGGCGGTGTCAGAGGAAGGCCCTAAAAAATGTCAAAGACTCCAGCCACCCTAGTCATAGACTGTTCTCTCTGCTACCGCACAGCAAGCGGTACTGGAGCGCCAAGTCTAGGTCCAAGAGGCTTCTGAACAGATTCCACCCCAAACCATAAGACTCCTGAACATCTAATCAAATGGCTACCCAAACTATTTGCATTGCCCCCATGCTGCTGCTACTCTCTGTTATTATCTATGCACAGTCACTTTAAGAACTCTACCTACATGTACATATTGCCTAAATTATACTCGACACCGGTGCCCACCACATTGACTCGTTGACACACTGACACACTGACATTGACTGTAAATAGCCCCGCTATTGTTGTTTTACTGCTGCTCTTTAATTATATGTTTTTCTCATCTCTAACTTTTTTTAAATTGTACTTTCTTAAAACTGCATTGTTGGTAAAGGGCTTGTAAGTAAGCATTTCACTGTAAGGTTTACACCTGTTGTATTCGGTGCATGTGACAAATAAAATGTAATTTGATTTACTGTCGGCTCTTCACCAGCAGGGTGTCCATCACCTGAGGCCTGAATCAGATGCATCCCCAACACTGCCTTGCCTCTCTTCCTTTCTTCGGCTGTTGTCTCCCGTCCTCCAACGACCTGGTTACTATGTTTACCTTCAACACCCATTCGACACTTCGGTGACAGCTCACCCCCTCTCTCTGCCAGTGACGACCTTTCTTCAATCTCTGTCCCGCTGGTCCCGTGATTGCTGCCCCCGGAGCGTCTCACCTTCCATCCCTAACAGCAATGAACTATCACATCCCAGCCAGCTCAGTCAGTTACCAGCTGAGAATCTCTACTGGATGAGTGAACCAACCGCCTCTGTTCAAATCGTCTGGGCTCGCCAAAATCAAAGTCCGCAACCCGTCCTCATCTTCTACCTGCATCCCTTCTTATCATCTTAGCATCATCATCCTCGACAAAGATACCTTTACATTCACCATCACATTGTATACCGATCAGTTTGTCAGGATCAAACCAGTCTACCTATTACGGCTACCATCTACCCTCAGCCTTTATAAACCACTCAAATACTTCCTACAGATCAGACAATCTCAACACGCCTCTCCATCCCATCCCCTAATCATCATCGGATCTGGTTCCATCACCTCGCCAATGGTTTCATTCCCATCTGAGACAAATATTATCCGTATACGGATATGCTGCTGACCAATTCTCTGGACACTACTTCCCCCTTCTGAGCTGCATCCGTTAGATCTCGACCTGGCATCTCGACCTGGCATCTCGACCTGGCATCTCGACATGGCATCTCGACATGGCATCTCGACCTGGCATCTCGACCTGGCATCTCGACATGGCATCTCGACATGGCATCCCAGACTACATCTCCTTGGACACTGCTCCTCTCAAGCATATCATTCCTACATGCTCTGACATCAACAGCCCACAACATGCTCATCTTTCAGAACCTGCATGAACTCAAGCACAGTCTTCCAGTCCCTGCCTCATTTCACGGAACCCATCTACCTCACGCATCAAATCTTACCCAACCAGTCAAAAGAGGTTTGGCTACCCAGCTGAGCAACAGAGTTGTTTCCTTTTCACCATCACTTCTACCTGCTCTTCTGGGATCTAAGTTTGGTTCGCTCCTTGGGCATCTCATACATACGTCTGTAGGACCTCAACTATACCGCCAACCATTCAGCACCTGCAGTGCAGAACAGCTCACTTCCTCTCCAGACTAAGTAGGAGGTTTGTTTTTGCGGATTGTCATCACTACCATGCCCTAACAATGGTATCTACCTGAGACTCCAGGCCAAACTCTACAGACTCCATCCCCTGGATCCTTCATCTACAGCCCTCTGCTTCATCCAGTCCATTCTCATTCCCCCTGGATCCTTCATCTACAGCCCTCTGCTTCATCCAGTCCATTCTCATTCCCCCCTGGATCCTTCATCTACAGCCTTCTGCTTCATCCAGTCCATTCTCATTCCCCCCTGGATCCTTCATCTACAGCCCTCTGCTTCATCCAGTCCATTCTCATTCCCCCTGGATCCTTCATCTACAGCCCTCTGCTTCATCCAGTCCATTCTCATTCCCCCCTGGATCCTTCATCTACAGCCTTCTGCTTCATCCAGTCCATTCTCATTTCCCCCTGGATCCTTCATCTACAACCCTCTGCTTCATCCAGTCCATTCTCATTCCCCCCTGGATCCTTCATCTACAGCCTTCTGCTTCATTCAGTCCATTCTCATTCCCCCTGGATCCTTCATTTACAGCCCTCTGCTTCATCCAGTCCATTCTCATTCCCCCCTGGATCCTTCATCTACAGCCTTCTGCTTCATTCAGTCCATTCTCATTCCCCCTGGATCCTTCATTTACAGCCCTCTGCTTCATCCAGTCCATTCTCATTCCCCCCTGGATCCTTCATTTACAGCCCTCTGCTTCATTCAGTCCATTCTCATTCCCCCTGGATCCTTCATTTACAGCCCTCTGCTTCATTCAGTCCATTCTCATTCCCCCCTGGATCCTTCATCTACAGCCTTCTGCTTCATCCAGTCCATTCTCATTCCCCCCTGGATCCTTCATCTACAGCCTTCTGCTTCATCCAGTCCATTCTCATTCCCTCCTGGATCCTCATTCTCACATATATTCAATTTCCTCAAGGAATATTCAAAAACCAATTTCAATGTCTGTTCCTTATTAAAACTCATGAAATGTTGCTAAGAATAAAGTAAAATATACGAGATAGGACCAGACTTGAATGCAGCACTAGTAGCCTTGAACGCAACTCCCTAGCAACTCAACAAGCACCAGCTGTTTTAACTAGTCACCTTGTACGCAGCTCCCTAGCAACTCAACAAGCACCAGCTGTTTTAACTAGTCACCTTGTACGCAGCTCCCTAGCAACTCAACAAGCACCAGCTGTTTTAACTAGACGACTTGAACGCAGCTCCCTAGCAACTCAACAAGCACCAGCTGTTTTAACTAGTCACCTTGTACGCAGCTCCCTAGCAACTCAACAAGCACCAGCTGTTTTAACTAGTCGACTTGTACGCAGCTCCCTAGCAACTCAACAAGCACCAGCTGTTTTAACTAGTCACCTTGTACGCAGCTCCCTAGCAACTCAACAAGCACCAGCTGTTTTAACTAGACGACTTGAACGCAGCTCCCTAGCAACTCAACAAGCACCAGCTGTTTTAACTAGTCACCTTGTACGCAGCTCCCTAGCAACTCAACAAGCACCAGCTGTTTTAACTAGTCGACATGTACGCAGCTCTCTAGCAACTCAACAAGCACCAGCTGTTTTAACTAGTTGACTTGTACGCAGCTCCTCAACAAGCATGATCTGCAACTCAATGGGAATCAGCCTCCACACCTATCCTCATTCTCCTTACATCACCGCTGTCTCCCTACTTAAACCTGACCAAACTAACATTCCTCCCTTTGTTCTGCAGTGCATGTGGCGTTGCACAACACTGTGTGTTAGTAGCCTTACCAAGTTTCATCCCTCTTCTTCACCTTCTATCTGGTATCTCTTACACAGCGTCCTAGTGTGTACATTTAAGTCATAATATATTCAATTATAAGAAGTAGAAGCTCAGTATTGAGAAGTCAGAATAAAAACCGAGCTTGACCAGTCTTGACTAGTTGGCTCTGGAAGGTCATGAATCTTTACACATGCTAATAGCCTCTAACACCTTGGCTATTTCTTTTTTAAATGTTATTTTATTCAACTAGGCAAGTCAGTTAAGAACAAATTCTTATTTACAATGACGGCCTACCCCGGCCAAATCCGGACGGCTCTGGGCCAATTGTGCGCCGCCCTGTGGGACTCCCAATCACGGCCGGATATGATACAGCCTGGATTGTACTGACGCCCCAGTTCAGTTCAGCACGTATTCAAATCAAATCAAATGTATTTATATAGCCCTTCGTACTTCAGCTGATATTTCAAAGTGCTGTACAGAAAACCAGCCTAAAACCCCAAACAGCAAGCAATGCAGGTGTAGAAGCACGGTGGCTAGGAAAAACTCCCTAAAAAGGCCAAAACCTAGGAAGAAACCTAGAGAGGAACCAGGCTATGAGGGGTGGCCAGTCCTCTTCTGGCTGTGCCGGGTGGAGATTATAACAGAACATGGCCAAGATGTTCAAATGTTCATAAATGACCAGCATGGTAAAATAATAATAATCACAGTAGTTGTCGAGGGTGCAGCAAGTCAGCACCTCAGGAGTAAATGTCAGTTGGCTTTTCATAGCCGAGCATTAAGAGTATCTTTACTTCTAAACATTTATTTAGTAGGCCTATAACCTAGTTCATACATGAATGAATCGTCTTAATGAGAATGAGAGACTATAAATTTAATGAAGTCTACATTCATACAATCATCAGTTAAATCAGACTTCAATTCAAACTTTTTTTAAATGTATTTTTTATTTAACCTTTTTAACTAGGCAAGTCATTTGAAGTGCATTTAAAATTGCAACAAACTTGAAACAATTAAATTAAAAAACAAGCACGGCCATAAAAGAGATCAAATGTTATCAAAGAACATAAAACACAAAGGTGATTTGTGGCCAAGTTAAAGGTGTCATTGATTTAAAGGCCAAGCTAAAGGTGTCATTGATTAAAGGCCAAGCTAAAGGTGTCATTGATTAAAGGCCAAGCTAAAGGTGTCATTGATTTAAAGGCCAAGCTAAAGGTGTCATTGATTAAAGGCCAAGCTAAAGGTGTCATTGATTAAAGGCCAAGTTAACAGTGTCATTGATTAAAGGCCAAGTTAACAGTGTCATTGATTAAAGGCCAAGCTAACAGTGTCATTGACTAAAGGCCAAGCTAACAGTGTCATTGACTAAAGGCCAAGCTAACAGTGTTATTGACTAAAGTCCAAGCTAACAGTGTTATTGACTAAGGCCAAGCTAACAGTGTCATTGACTAAGGCCAAGCTAACAGTGTTATTGACTAATGCCAAGCTAACAGTGTCATTGACTAAGGCCAAGCTAACAGTGTTATTGACTAAAGGCCAAGCTAACAGTGTTATTGACTAAAGTCCAAGCTAACAGTGTTATTGACTAAGGCCAAGCTAACAGTGTCATTGACTAAGGCCAAGCTAACAGTGTTATTGACTAAGGCCAAGCTAACAGTGTCATTGACTAAAGGTCAAGCTCTAATGCTGGTTCACAATATAAAGTTCCATATAAAAAATTGTTAATAAAAATAATGATACACTTCACAAAATAAACACAAACAATGAAATCAGCAAACATTTTCACTGAATAAAAATATAAACGCAACATGCAATACTTTCAAACATTTTACTGAGTTACATTTCATAAAAGGAAATCAGTCCATTTAAATAAATGCATTAGGTCCTAATCTATGGATTTCACATGACTGCAATACAGATATGACTCTGTTGGTCACAGATACCTTTAAAAAGAAGTAGGGTCGTGGATCAGAAAACCAGTCAGTATCTGGTGTGACCACCATTTGCCTCATGCAGCGTGAAACATCTCCTTCACATAGAGTTGATCAGGCTGTTGATTATGGCCTGTGGAATGTTGTCCCACTCTTCTTCAATGGCTGTGGGAAGTTGGTGGATATTTCCGGGAACTTGAACACGCTGTCATACACCTCGATCCAGAGCATCCCAAACTTGCTCAATGGGTGACATGTCTGGCGAGCCATGGAAGAACTGGGACATTTTCAGCTTCCAGGAATTGTGTACAGATCCTTGCGACAAGGTGCTGTGCATTATCATACTGAAACATGAGGTGATGGCAGCGGATGAATGGCATGACAATGGGCCTCGGGATCTAGTTCAAATTGCCATTGATAAAATGCAATTGTGTTTGTTGTCTGTAACTTATACCTGCCCATACCATAACCCCACCGCCACCATGGGGCACTCTGTTCACAATGTTAACATCAGCAAACCGCTCGCCCACATGACACCATACACGCTACGCTGTCTGCCATCTGCCTGGTACAGTTGAAACCGGGATTCATCCGTGAAGAGCAGACTTCTCCAGCATGCCAGTGGCCATCGAAGGTGATCATTTGCCACTGAGGTTGGTTATGACGCCGAACTGCAATCAGGTCAAGACCCTGGTGAGAACGACGAGCACGCAGATGAGCTTCCCTAAGAGGATTTTTGACAGTTTGTGCAGAAATTCTTAGGTTGTGGAAACCCACAGTTTTATCAGCTATCCAGGCAGCTGGTCTGGATGTGGAGGTCCTGGGATGGCGTGGTTACACGTGGACCTACACGTGGTTACGCGTGGACCTACACGTGGTTACACGTGGACCTACACGTGGTTACATGTGGACCTACACATGGTTACACGTGGACCTACACGTGGACCTACACGTGGACCTACACGGGGTTACACGTGGACCTACACGTGGACCTACATGTGGTTACATGTGAACCTACACGTGGACCTACACGTGGACCTACACGTGGTTACACGTGGACCTAAACGTGGACCTACACGTGGACCTACACGTGGACCTACACGTGGTTACACGTGGACCTACATGTGGTTACACGTGGACCTACACGTGGACCTACACGTGGACCTACACGTGTTTTCACGTGGTCTGCAGTTGTGAGAACGATGTTGGAGGCGGCTTATGGTAGAGGAATTAACATTACATTCTCTGGCGACAGCTATGGTGGATATTCCTGCTGCCAATTGCACAGTTGTTTTCTGTTCATATTGAAAACCTCATCATATTAGACCAGTAGTTTTCTGTTCATATTGAAAACCTCATCATATTAGACCAGTAGTTTTCTGTTCATATTAAAAACCTCATCATATTAGACCAGTAGTTTTCTGTTCATATTGAAAACCTAATCATATTAGACCAGTAGTTTTCTGTTCATATTGAAAACCTCATCATATTAGACCAGTAGTTTTCTGTTCATATTAAAAACCTCATCATATTAGACCAGTAGTTTTCTGTTCATATTGAAAACCTCATCATATTAGACCAGTAGTTTTCTGTTCATATTGAAAACCTCATCATATTAGACCAGTAGTTTTCTGTTCATATTGAAAACCTCATCATATTAGCCAGTAGCTTTCTGTTCATATTGAAAACCTCATCATATTAGACCAGTAGTTTTCTGTTCATATTAAAAACCTCATCATATTAGACCAGTAGTTTTCTGTTCATATTGAAAACCTCATCATATTAGACCAGTAGCTTTCTGTTCATATCGTATTCTTATATTATTTTACGTTTCGCTCTTGTGGCTGTTCATACTTTAAGGCCATAACAATTGTTTTTTAAAGTCATAATACATACGGAATTTAATGTAACAATAGTGTTAATAAATCAAATTTGTGTTAAGTGATAACTCAATAGGGTTAAATTAAATCAAATGTAATGTTACCACACTATATTGTGACAAACCAAACCTGATACAATAGAGGTTGACTCTTTATAACGTTTATTGACACATTACATGGCAACATTTAAAGTGATACATTTAAATACTCTACACCATAAAGAGATTTACATTTACGCTGGTATAAAATATAACATCCATATAAACATGTCCATTACTGGTGGAAGTGTTTCTGTACTGAGAGTTATGACAACAGCAAGCACAGTGTCAGACACATACATCTAATTGTGTGTGTGTGTGTGTGTGTGTGTGTGTGTGTGTGTGTGTGTGTGTCTGAGTGTGTGCACGTCTGTGTCTGTCTGTCTGTCTGTCTGTGTACGTGCGTGCGTGCGCTTGTGTGTGTATGTGTCTGTGTGTGTGTGCGCGCTTGTGTCTGTGTGTGTGTCTGTGTGTGTGTGTGCGCTTGTGTGTGTCTGTGTTGTGTGCGCACGTGTGTGTGCGTGTGTGTGTGTGTGCGTGTGTGCCCATGTGAGAAACGGATTGTCTACAGGGTAGTTCGGCAAATGGTTGGTCCATCTGTAGACCAGTGGGCCAGTCTAAATTCAGGGTTTGTGCAAAATAGTAATTATTTAGTCGATAACGGAGACCTCAAAGCAGAAAAACGGGCCACGGTATCACAAATTGCCAGGTAGGTTTTTGGTCCCTGTTCATCAGATAAACATGACTGTTATTACTGTGAAGCCCTGTTCATAGCAGGTGACGGTCTCTTCAGAATGGCCTCGACAGAGAAGGACAGGGACTCGCTGGACACCACTTTGGTCCCAGCTGACGTAGCCAGAAACTCCTTGCTGTATCTATCAGAATCTTTGAAACTGTAGAAGTCCTTAGAAGGTCCTTCACGGTACTTTCTGGCTGCTTCCTCCAGCAGTTCTTTACAGTAGGGGCCCCGAAGCTCGACCCCGGTCCCAGCTCTCTCCTCAGCCCCAGCTCCTACCTCTACTCCGGCCCTCTCTCTCTCTCCAGTCCCGGCCCTAGCCTTCTCACTCAGTGTCTGCTGGATGAGTGAGTGAAAAGAGTTGAGCTTCATGGATAGTGTGTGTTTGGAGCTGTCCTTGCTCAGCTTGTTCACGACATGTTCGTGGCTAGGGGGGTAAGGGTGAGGCTGGGGGTGAGATTGGAGAGGAGGTGTACTAGGGGGGAAGGCCTGTCCGAAGCCTCTCTTCGGCGGAGAGAAGGCTGATCGTTTGCAGTGCCCCCCCTGGGTGAGAGGGGCCTGGGACTGTGCGGGGCCATCCTGCAGCTGTGGTTCAGAACTCTCGGGGAGGCCCGCCGCAAATCTCGAACCCTTCAGCTTGGTGGCTGAGGTGGGGGTGGTGGTTGCCATGGCGTCGAAGTCAGGTGGCAGGCTCTCTGCGGCAGCGGCGGCCATCATTCTGGGCTCCCAGGCTGCACCTGGCTTCATGTTCTGGACGGCCGTGGCGTTGAGCAGGCACTGCTGGTACAGAAGGGAGGGGCCACGTGGCCACACCATGAATCCCCGCGGAGAGGTCAGTGGAGAGGTCAGAGGGTACTGGCGGTAGGTGGTCGCCACGGAGACATTGGAGGAGATGAGCTCCATGTTGCCGGGGCCGGCGGAGTACTGCAGGGAGAGGTCCACACAGCTGGGCGACAGGAAGTGACAGAGGTCCTTGTTGTTGTGGTGAGGCTCCTCCGGGGCGGAGGCTGAGTAGGCCGTCTTATAGGACTTGTACTCTGCAGCATGGCGGACAAGACTGTTGGGGAAAAGCAGAGAGGATGTAGCAGCCTGGGAGGGTTCTAGCAGCTCTCTCTCCTTGTACTCTCTCTCCAGCATGACACTCTCCAGCTCTTTGTCAGCAAACGCTCTCCTTTTCCTCATCCTGTCGCTGAGGGGGGGTGGGAGGGGGGGGCTGGCCCCCATGTACGGGTCACCCTGCACCGGACGGTACCCTGAGAGGAGACAAGACAGGGGAGGAGGTTAGACAACATAGAGATACTGTATCATACTAATATAATACTATATAATACTAATATAATATGCTATTTAATTCGGGGCTAGACTTGATGTTTTGGTTCAGTTATGAAGTAACTAGTGAAGTATACCTGATGTGTTAATTGCAGTGAATTAAATTATATCAAGGTTACATTCTGGAGTTGGGCATATTGGATCATCAAGGTTTATCAATAGTTTAGACATTTAACAAAGGTCCTTTCATATATCTGGGTTCGGTTGACCTACACTAGTATACTAGGAAGTATTCATTTTGCTCTTAGACTAAAATGTTTTTTTTTTTTATCTACAATTTTATTGTGCCCGCTAAGTTTTATTTGAAACCTAGAAAATAAGGATATCATAACAGGTCTGTGCTTACGGAAGTTAAACTGTCCACAGAGCAATGAGGAGGAGGTTTAATTGAAACGGAAAGGGACAGAAATCCAAGAAACACTACAAGAAAGAAAGAGAAGAGAAGAGAAAGATGAAGCGACATCATTATAACAGAGATTATCATTATGTATTAATGGAGGAGAGGAGATAATAGAGATGATCATTATGTATTAATGGAGGAGAGGAGATGATATAGATGATAGAGATGAACATTATGTATTAATGGAGGAGAGGAGATGATAGAGACGATAGAGATTATCATTATGTATTAATGGAGGAGAGGAGATGATAGAGATGATAGAGATGATCATTATGTATTAATGGAGGAGAGGAGATGATAGAGATGATAGAGATGATCATTACGTATTAATAGAGGAGAGGAGATGATAAATAGGCTACACCACCAGTTGATTTGCTATCACCATTACTAGTAAACAGGACAGACTGCCTTACCTAACACTATAATAGAATAAGCAGTATCACCTTTACTAGTAAACAGGACAGACTGCCTTACCTAACACTATAATAGAATAAGCAGTATCACCTTTACTAGTAAACAGGACAGACTGCCTTACCTAACACTATAATAGAATAAGCAGTATCACCATTACTAGTAAACAGGACAGACTGCCTTACCTAACACTATAATAGAATAAGCAGTGTCACCATTACTAGTAAACAAGGCAGACTGCCTTACCTTCCAGAATGCTCTTAGCCAGCATGGTTGATGGTCTGATGTGTCTCTGGTAAATAGCTCTTCTCTCCGCTGGAATCTGCTTCCCAGAAATTCCCTTTTTATCCTGATAAAATTACAGAACAAATAAATTAAATCGAGTCATTATTTCAGAGGCCATTTATGGTGTTTTCAAATTATCATTTAATACTAGTCCCAATTTTTTTTTAAAAGTAATACCAAGATGTATTTTCGTGTACTTATAATTAGTGATGTGGATTTACGATTTAGATGATGGTAAGGTTTCCTGTCATCCCATTCTGAGTTTATCATCCCAACAGGTGACTTTGATTGGTGTGAAAATAAATAAAATAAAGTTTATAAACTAAAACTAAACTTGAACATTAAAAAATAGTATTCGTTACAGTATGTATTACAATGTGCTACTTCTCTCTCAGTCCGTATAATTTCAATTCCAAACAAACAATTTGTCTGGTTGAAGAAAGACAAAAATAACTTTTACAATGAAGAAAATCGAGATTTACAGTACCGCGAACATTGTTACCCCCAAAAATCCTGGTGAAACTAAGGAGTTTTACACCCTCTCGAACATTCGAAAACACACACACCTGAAAATAGTAATGCATATGACTTTAGAAAGGTCCACACACACCTCTGTAGCTTGTTGTCTCCGTAGTGCCACCTGAGCCGCCATGACCCGCTGCCTCTCCACCACCAGAAGACAGTTGGCACACTGGCAGTCCCTCCAGCGGCAGAACCGCTTATGCCCCTTCAGACACGACACCACGCCGTGGTTCCTGCAGCGGGCACACTTCGGCGTCCGGCTCAACTTCCTCGGTTCGCAGTTCTCGGGGCTGATGGTCCCCGGCGGCTTGTCATCTCCCTTGG
Organism: Oncorhynchus clarkii lewisi; assembly: GCF_045791955.1. Classification (NCBI taxonomy): domain Eukaryota; kingdom Metazoa; phylum Chordata; class Actinopteri; order Salmoniformes; family Salmonidae; genus Oncorhynchus; species Oncorhynchus clarkii. The sequence goes on along the minus strand of NC_092176.1, from coordinate 47,860,919 downwards.
CCCCCGGCTCGTCGTACACTGCGCCGGGAAGAGAGGAGCTGTAGTCAGGCCGGTCCTGGTCGTCGCTCTCGGTCTCCAGACTCTCCACGTCGATCTCTAACTCCGGACCGGAGATATCCTTCATCATATCTGCCGCCTGTCTCCCGGTGCCTCGTACCTAATGTACTCTTTCCAAGTTCTGACTCACGCGACGGTTGCCCCACTGCAGTCAGTACAATCTGAAATTAAAATAATGATCCCATTTTATCTGTCATTATATCCTTGCGGGCAACCTCTGAAAGCCCTATGGACTGGTGTTTCATACTGTGCGCAAGTGTCTTCATAAAATGCTAGTTTAATAAATGGCCAATAAACATATAAATGAGAAATTAACAGAAACATAACAATAACGTGTATTCCCTCCAATCTGTGGTTTGTCGAAAACGAGTTACATAAATGAGTAAACCCTTTAGACTTACCTCAATGCAGGCTCCTCCAGAACAGATTTAAACTGTCTTGCAACATCCATCCGCTCCTTATTGCAGTTTCTCACTAGTCAGTGAGCTCTGAACTGATGGACTTGTCTGTATAACAGCATTGACAGACACCGCTGATAATCTGCTGTTTAATTATTGTTCAATACAGAGATGTCCCAACGTGACAAACACAGACGTTGTCCTGAAGCGGTCTGTCACACCGGCGCGCTCCACGGTTCTCTCCGAGGCTCGAGCTAGAGCGCCACCCCTATGAAGTATTTGGGTGCGCGCGGATTTAATCGTGATTGGCTCGTTTTCAACCCACGGAACCTATTGGCTGTTCCGGACGTTTTCTTTCTCAATGGAAACGTTTGAAACGGAGTGCAGTTACAATCGAAACAGAACGAGGAAATGATTCATCAACATATTGGGGAGCAGAGAGAGATAGATATAGGTGGCTTGGTATAAGATGGCCTCGTGATGTAATGATGGCCTATACTATAGCCTAGGACTAATTCTATGGTAAGAAGCACCATCAATTGATACACGGGAAGAACTTTGCCTGACAGAAAATACAACTTGTATACATGTCAGTTTCGTTCGCCTTTTGATGAACTAGTATTGCTTTTTGGGGGAGAAATCCCAATTAGGCCCTATTCAATTCTAAATTAGTCAACAGCATTTAGGCTTTCATACAATAATAGGCCTATAGTATTTTTAGATGTTGGGCTTTTAGTTGGTTATCGTCTGTAATATGCATGCATTTTTTTCCGATGTGTTGTTTATGCTGTTTATTTGTATGGGCCTCTAATAATGATATTCAAATTTGCAGGCAAAGACAAAAAATTGCTTTTCATTTTGTATTCAAATTTAGATAACAACATAATTGAGAATTTCAAGGTGGCTTTGAAGATCTAGTTAGTATTAAAATATTACTCAAAATAATACTCAATAATATTATAATCAGCTGCAAGATATGACTAAACTATCCCAAAGGCTGCATTTTGTACAAGGATAGAATTGACTTTTTGTCATGCAGTAGGCCGAATTAGGCCTTCATGAAGCATCTTTATTTTAGATTATAAAATATTGGTTTCTCATATAATTTTATTACATTCTTATAGGCCTAGCATGTTTTATTAAAGCACCGACAGGCCTACTATAGCTGCTATTGAGGTGCCTATAGACTGGGAAGTTAGCCGGTAGCCTAGTTGGTTGTTACATTACCTAATCACCTCCCAGTCAGTGTGAGCAGCTGGAGTTAGTGAGACAAAGTGACACAGTACAGATTGGGTTGATTAGAAAGTTGACACAACAAAAGCCTCTGTGAAAACACATTGTCAGCATGCGGGACTAGATAATACAAAACACAACTCTCACTGCCTGCCTGCCTGCACCGACCGACAGACTGACAGACCGGGCAGTTAGTTATGATAGACATACTGCGACCTGAGAAGAAATCTCCAGAATGTCAGCTATAGATCAACAGACTGGTGTTTCAATAAGTGTGATGTAAATGTGACATCCTAGGAATGTAGAGGTTATCCCCTTGACAACCAATAGGTTAGGGAGCGGTGCAGAGTAAAGTGACACCGGACAATAGGAACAATGTTGACCGGGCCAAAATAGTTTTCTGTTTGTCTTAACCACGGGAGAGAAGACTCATTCGGAGATGGATTTTCCGTGTGTTTCCGACGCTTCTGTTGTAGACCAATACATTTGACTAATTGTGATTTTATTTTGCGGGACCATAGATGTTGAAGCCGTTTCCTTCAATTTGGTGCCGCCATGAATACAACAAGTAAAGGAAACAAACATGTGCCCCTGAACAAGGCAGTTAACCCACTGTTCCTAGGCCGTCATTGAAAATAAGACATTTTTCTTAACTGACTTGCCTAGTTAAATAAAATAAAAAATGAAAATGTTGAGTCGCTCCTTTAAAATAAGGGGTTGTTCAAATACATGGCAGCTTTTCAGAACATGTTGAGTCGGTCGTTAAAATAGGGGGTTATTTAAATGCATGGCAGCTTTGAGAACATGTTGAGTTGGTCCACAGTAGGACTACGGCCATATGCAAGACACGTTTATTTTTTAAAATCTTTTCCACAATGAGGTTCCTTTGAAAAATATTAGATGATACACAATTTATCCAGACATATAAGGAATTGCATTATATAAGTCTATTCCCTTTGTGCGTTGTCTAAAATGTTGCAAAATAATTTCAACAACAAAAACATGATGAAAAAGTCTGTACCAGCTGGATGATACTAAATTCATTTTTTTCATGAAGATGTAATTGTTCTCTGGACATTAGAAGTTGTCTTTGGTTATAGACTACACTACGATAAAACACAATCACACTTTACTACACTACAATAAAACACAATCACACTTTTATGCTTATATATAATAAATGATCTGATTCATTAAAACTGTGAACATTTTCTTCAATAATTTATCTGAAAGAGCTGATGGGAAATATTCGTTTGCCATTATTTTGTTTTTATTTTTATAACATTTGATTCAACCTTTATTTAACTAGGCAAGTCAGTTAATAACTAATTCTTATGTACAATTTACAAATGTTCAATTAGTGAAATACAACATGTATTTCATAATTATTTAAATTGAGTGTGTTTTGGGAAATAGGTCAAATTAGGCCTTGGCCTACATGAGAACAGAGGAAGAATTTGATATGAAGTGACCATGGACGAGCCTACTAATTAGGCCTACTAATTCCAATGTAACTCTTTAGCTGTCAGAGTGTAAAGCATTTCGCTACACCCGCAATAACATCTGCTAAATATGTATATGTGACAAATACAATTTGATTTGATAACTTAACCAGTTTTCAATTGTTGAGACCGGCAGTTCACAGACCATGCATGCAGGCCTCCTTCCCAACATGTGGTGAAGCGGTCAAAGGGCTGTGCGGGGCCAGCTATGCAGGTGCAGGTCGCCACTCTCTCCTCATCTTTAATTTATTATCGGGGTTATGACCGCCTCTACCGTAGCGCTCAGGGCCGGCTCTAGCCTTTTGGGGCACCCCACCTCGTGGAAAAAAAAAAACATTTTAGTGCCCCCCCTCTGTTGACTGCGGAGAAAAATGTAAGTTCGAACAATTCTACACTGTAAGACTTTTCTGTCATTTCAACATGGTAGAATGTACAGTACATGTAATTTTTACCTTTATTTAACCAGGCAAGTCAGTTAAGAACAAATTCTTATTTTCAATGACGGCCTAGGAACAGTAGGTTAACTGCCTGTTCAGGGGCAGAACGACAGATTTGTACCTTGTCAGCTCGGGGATTCGAACTTGCAACCTTCCGGTTACTAGTCCAACGCTCTAACTACTAGTGGACCTGTCGCCCCTATACATATAGATTGCACTGCATTATGGGTAAAATTACGAAACATACTGTTATTAACTACAATTAGAAGCATTTTTTTAATCACTCAAATATGGTTTGTTAACGCTTAATTTTAAGGGGTCCTTTTCACGATGTACTTACATCTGTAACAAGTATTGAAATGAATTGTAGTACTTCATAGTTACACAGTAGTAACAACATGTAACTGTTGGTAATTGCAGTCTGTAATTACAGGAGGGTAACAATGTATGCGTCTTACAAATGTTAAAGCTTCTGATAGCATCCCAACTTCACCCTATTTCAGCCTGCACAATGATACGTGCCAATTGAAAACAGACCACCTCATTGTCAGTACTCTGCAATAATGATCTGGAGTCTGCCCAATGGCAGAAAAACGGGTTCACAAACGGCATAAAAGCCACACTTTAAATGGTTAAATCGTTTAGGCCTAACTGTGCATTTGACAATGGATCAATTACTTTAACCAACAATTGCAATTTTTTTTGACTCATTAATAAACAGTTATGGTTAAAATTGAGGAAGTAATTTGTGCTTGCAAAATCTTTGTTGAGTAATGGTTTATAAATGCACTTAAAATGGTCTTAAAACAAACTCTAATTCCATCATTAAACCTTGCAAGGGTTTCACTGTTGAGGAACATTCTCACTTTTGGATGGGATGGCAATTATTTATTTATCCCAGGATCAAGATCTGCCCATCTGTGCAACACCCAGAAAATAATGAGGCCATCGAATGTGCAAAGAACGGGGTCGAGAAGGTCAGTGTGCAAAATCCAGACATGAAAGATTGCCGCAAAAGAAACAAAGTGTTATAGGTCAAAAACATAAACACAGGAGAAAGAAAATATGTTTTCCATGAAATGTGTTTAGATTTTTTGGATACATGAATTCTGCTGGATGATTTAGCATAAACTGAATTCTGCTAGACAATTTAGCATAAGCAGTTAGCTAGTGTTTGCTACCTAGCTAGCCTAGTGTTGGCTACCTAGCTAGCCTAGTGTTGGCTACCTAGCTAGCCTAGTGTTGGCTACCTAGCTAGCCTAGTGTTGGCTACCTAGCTAGCCTAGTGTTGGCTACCTAGCTAGCCTAGTGTTGGCTACCTAGCTAGCCTAGTGTTGGCTACCTAGCTAGCCTAGTGTTGGCTACCTAGCTAGCCTAGTGTTGGCTACCTAGCTAGCCTAGTGTTGGCTGGCTAGCTAGCTACAGACTCTCCCACAGGTTCCCACAAGGTCTCCGACTCCAGGATGGGTAGATGCTTACAGGAAAGAAACGGATGAAGACAGAGTCAGAGACAGAGTAATATTAAAAAGGGAAGAAAAACACAATCCCATTTTCTAAATTAGCCATCTAAGGTATTCACCATAATATAGGTTACAGATTTGAGTCACCACTCGAATAGTTATTTCATGTTATTGACTAGGCCTATACAGGGCATTCAGAAAGTATTCAGACCCCTTGCCCTTTTCAACATTTTGTTAAGTTCCAGCCTTATTCTAAAATGTATTATTTAAAAAAACTCAACAACCTACACACAATGCCCTATTATGACAAAGCAAAAATAGATTTTTAGAAAATGTATTAAAAATAAAAACTCAAATATTACATTTACATAAGTATTCAGACTCTTTATCAGTACTTTGTTGAAGCACCTTTGGCAGCCTAATGTCTTCTTGGGTATGACACTACAAGCTTGGCACACCTGTATTCGGGGAGTTTCTCCAAGTCTTCTCTGCAGATCCTCTCAAGCTCCCTACAAGTCGGATGGGGAGCGTCGCTGCACAACAATTCTTACGTTTCTCCAGAGATGTTCGATCGGTTTCAAGTCCGGGCTCTGGCTGGGCCACTCAAGGACATTCAGAGACTGAATGTTGTCCTGGATGTGAGCTTAGGGTCGTTGTCCTGTTGGAAGGAGAACCTTCACGCCAATCTGACATATTGAGCACTCTGGAGCAGGTTTCCATCAAGGATCTCTCTGTACTTTGCTCCGTTCATATGGGGCTGAGGGGTAGCCTAGTGGATAGAATGTTGAGCTAGTAACCGGAAGGTTGCAAGATCGAATCCCTGAGCTGACAAGGCAAACATCTGTCATTCTGCCCCTGATCAAGGCAGTTAACCCACTGTTCCTTGGACCTCATTGAAAATAAGAATTTGTTCTTAACTGACATGCCTAGTTAAATAAATAAAAATATCTCCCTTGATCATGACTAATCTCCCAGTCCTTGCTGCTGAAAAACATCCCCACAGCATGATACTACCACCACCATGCTTCACCGTAGGGATGGTGCCAGGTTTCCCTCCAGACGTGACACTTGGCATTCAGGCCAAAGAGTTTCATCAGACCAGAGAATCTTGTTTCTCATGGTCTGAGAGTCCTTTAGGTGCCTTTTGGCAAACTTGATGCGTTGTCCTTCTGGAAGGTTCTCCCATCTCCACAAATGAACTCTGAAGCTCTGTCAGAGTGACCTTCGGGTTCTTGGTCACCTCCCTGACCAAGCCCCTTCTCCCTCGATTGTCAGTTTGGCCGGGCGGCCAGCTGTAGGAAGAGTCTTGGTGGTTCCCAACTTCTCCCCTGACAGAATGATGGAGGCCTCCCTGACCTCTGTGTTCTTGGGGACCTGCTTCTGTTTTTTATTTTTTTAATACATTTCCAAAAGCCTGTTTTCGATTTGTCATTATGGGGCATTGTGTGATTGATAAGGAAAATACATATTTTTTATTCATTTTAGAATAAGGCTGTAATGTAACAAAATTTGGAAAAAGTTAAGGGGTCTGAACACTTTTCGAATGCGTTGTTAAATCTAATTAATCAAATCATTAATCTAACAATAAAAATCATTATTATTTTGTAAGAAACAATGTTGACTAAATTATTTTGCTCATCTTTTGTTTGTAGGTATTTTAACTTGGTAATGTGTAATAAGTAAATATATAGAAATTGCTCATAGGTAACTATAAAGTTACACTTAAACTGTAAATAGTTCAATCCTGTTGTCACGTTCTGACCATCGTTCGTGTGTGTTTTCCTTGTTTTAGTGTTGGTCAGGACGTGAACTGGGTGGGCATTCTATGTTGGATGTCTTGTTTGTCTATTTCTATGTCTGGCCTGACATGGTTCTCAATCAGAGGCAGGTGTTAGTCATTGTCTCTGATTGGGAACCATATTTAGGTAGCCTGGGTTTCACTGTGTGTTTGTGGGTGATTGTCCTTAGTGTTAGTTTGCACCAGTTTAGGCTGTTTCGGTTTTCATTACGTTTATTATTTTGCACTGTTTGTATTTAGATTCGTGTTGCTATAGTCACAATAAACATGGATCGCAATCTACACGCCGCATTTTGGTCCGATCCTTGTTCTACCTCTTCATCAGAGGAGGAGATAGAAGAAAACCGTTACAGAATCACCCACCACAAAAGGACCAAGCAGCGTGTCAACAGGCAGGAACAGCGCGAGGAGACGCGCAATAAGGATTTCTGGACATGGGAGGAAATCCTCGACGGGAGAGGACCCTGGGCTAAACCAGGGGAGTGTAGCCGCCCAAAGGTGCAGCAGGAGAAGAGGCAACAGGAGCAGCCCAAAGAGGAGGTATGGACATGGGAGGACGAATTAGAAGGAAGAGGACCCTGGGCTCAGCCAGGAGAATATCGCCGCCCCAAAGAAGAACTGGAGGCGGCGAAAGCTGAGAGGCGCAGATATGAGGAGGCAGCACGGCGACGCGGATGGAAGCCTGAGAGCCAGCCCCAAAAATTTCTTGGGGGGGGGCTAACAGGGAGTATGGCTACGCCAGGTAGGAGACCTGCGCAAACTCCCTGTGCTTACCGGGGGGCTAGAGAGACCGGACAGGCACCGTGTTATGCAGTGGTGCGCACTGTGTCTCCAGTGCGGGTGCATGGCCCGGTGCGGTATATTCCAGCTCCGCGTGTCGGCCGGGCTAGATTGAGCGTCGAGCCTAATGCCATGAAGCCGGCTCTACGCAGCTGGTCCCCAGTGCGTGTCCTTGGGCCGGCTTACATGGCACCAGCCTTGCGCTCGGTGTCTCCGGTTCGCCTGCATAGCCCAGTGCGGGCTATTCCACCTCTCTGCACTGGCAGGGCGACCGTGAGCATTCAACCAGGTAAGGTTGGGCAGGCTCGGTGCTCAAGAGCTCCAGTGCGCCTGCACGGTCCGGTCTTTCCAGTACCACCTCCACACCCCAGCCCTCCGGTAGCAGCTCCCCGCACCAGGCTTCCTGTGCGTGTCCTCGGCCCAGTACCACCAGTGCCAGCACCACGCATCAGGCCTACAGTGCGCCTCGCCTGTCCAGCGCTGCCAGAGCCTTCCTCCTCTCCAGCGCTGTCGGAGTCTCCCGCCTGTTTAGCGCTGTTAGAGCCTTCCTTCTCTACAGCGCTGCCGGAGTCTCCCGCCTGTTCAGAACTGCCAGTCTGCATAGAGCTGCCAGTCTGCAAGGAGCTGCCAGTCTGCAAGGAGCTGCCAGTCTGCATAGAGCTGCCAGTCTGCAAGGAGCTGCCAGTCTGCAAGGAGCTGCCAGTCTGCAAGGAGCTGCCAGTCTGCATAGAGCTGCCAGTCTGCAAGGAGCTGCCAGTCTGCAAGGAGCCGCCAGAGCTGCCTTTCTGCAGGATGCCGCCAAAGCTGGCAGTCTGCAAGGAGCCGCCAGAGCTGCCAGTCTGCAAGGAGCCGCCAGAGCTGCCAGTTAGCATGGAGCAGCCAGGGCCGCCAGTCAGTATAGAGCAGCCAGGGCCGCCAGTCAGCATGGAGCAGCCAGGGCCGCCAGTCAGCATGGAGCAGCCAGGGCCGCCAGTCAGCATGGAGCAGCCAGGGCCGCCAGTCAGCATGGAGCAGCCAGTCAGCATGGAGCAGCCAGAGCAGCCAGTCGGCATGGAGCAGCCAGAGCTGCCAGTCAGCATGGAGCAGCCAGTCAGCATGGAGCAGCCAGAGCTGCCAGTCATCATGGAGCAGCCAGTCAGCATGGAGCAGCCAGAGCAGCCAGTCGACCAGACTCTTCCAGATCTGCCAGTCGACCAGACTCTTCCAGATCTGCCAGTCGACCAGACTCTTCCAGATCTGCCAGTCGACCAGACTCTTCCAGATCTGCCAGTCGACCAGAATCTTCCAGATCTGCCAGTCGACCAGAATCTTCCAGATCTGCCAGTCGACCAGACTCTTCCAGATCTGCCAGTCGACCAGACTCTTCCAGATCTGCCAGTCGACCAGACTCTTCCAGATCCGCCAGTCGACCAGACTCTTCCAGATCCGCCAGTCGACCAGACTCTTCCAGATCCGCCAGTCGACCAGACTCTTCCGGATCCGCCAGTCGACCAGACTCTTCCGGATCCGCCAGTCAGCCAGGATCTTCCAGAACCGCCAGCCAGCCAGGATCTGCCGGATCCAACCACCTGCCTGAGCTTCCTCTCAGTGCTGAGCTTCCTCTCAGTGCTGAGCTTCCTCTCAGTGCTGAGCTACCCATCAGTCCCGAGCTACCTCTGTCCCGAGCTGCCCCTCTGTCCCGAGCGGTCTTTAAGGAGGGTAACCTATCTAGGGACGCTAAGGAGGTGGACTAAAACTGTTATGGAGTGGGGTCCACGTCCAGCGCCAGAGCCGCCACCGCGGACAGATGCCCACCCACACCCTCCCCCATAGGTTTAAGTTGTGCGTCCGGAGTCCGCACCTTGGAGGGGGGGGTACTGTCACGTTCTGACCATCGTTCGTGTGTGTTTTCCTTGTTTTAGTGTTGGTCAGGACGTGAACTGGGTGGGCATTCTATGTTGGATGTCTTGTTTGTCTATTTCTATGTCTGGCCTGACATGGTTCTCAATCAGAGGCAGGTGTTAGTCATTGTCTCTGATTGGGAACCATATTTAGGTAGCCTGGGTTTCACTGTGTGTTTGTGGGTGATTGTCCTTAGTGTTAGTTTGCACCAGTTTAGGCTGTTTCGGTTTTCATTACGTTTATTATTTTGCACTGTTTGTATTTAGATTCGTGTTGCTATAGTCACAATAAACATGGATCGCAATCTACACGCCGCATTTTGGTCCGATCCTTGTTCTACCTCTTCATCAGAGGAGGAGATAGAAGAAAACCGTTACACCTGTGTAACAACTGGCAACAACCTAGTATTTATGCAGATATTCCAGGTATGAGTGTGTTATTTTTCTCACATGACGCTTCATAAACTTTAAAATTAGGATCAGAATGGATATTGTACTATATAAGTACAAATTTACAAGCAAGTACCCCCCAAAATACACTTTTAAGTACCTAAACACTGTGAAACACCTAGTAATTATATTGTACTTATGCAGATATTAAATGTACTCTGTCGTGTACTAGTGGGTTTATCCTCTCACTTGGATGGCAAAGAGTTTCTGGTTGTCATAATGGGTAACGTACACACTAATTATGTTATTGTATAGTAGACCCCAGTCAGTATATCTGGTCTGTTATTGTATGGTAGACCCCAGTCAGTATATCTAGTCTGTTATTGTATGGTAGACCCCAGTCAGTATATCTAGTCTGTTATTGTATAGTAGACCCCAGTCAGTATATCTAGTCTGTTATTGTATGGTAGACCACAGTCAGTATATCTAGTCTGTTATTGTATGGTAGACCCCAGTCAGTCAGTATATCTGGTCTGTTATTGTATGGTAGACCCCAGTCAGTATATATAGTCTGTTATTGTATAGTAGACCCCAGTCAGTATATCTAGTCTGTTATTGTATGGTAGACCCCAGTCAGTATATCTAGTCTGTTATTGTATGGTAGACCCCAGTCAGTCAGTAGACCCCAGTCAGTATATCTAGTCTGTTATTGTATAGTAGACCCCAGTCAGTATATCTAGTCTGTTATTATATGGTAGACCCCAGTCAGTATATCTGGTCTGTTATTGTATGGTAGACCCCAGTCAGTATATCTGGTCTGTTATTGTATGGTAGACCCCAGTCAGTATATCTGGTCTGTTATTATATGGTAGACCCCAGTCAGTATATCTGGTCTGTTATTATATGGTAGACCCCAGTCAGTCAGTATATCTGGTCTGTTATTATATGGTAGACCCCAGTCAGTCAGTATATCTGGTCTGTTATTGTATGGTAGACCCAAGTCAGTCAGTATATCTGGTCTGTTATTATATGGTAGACCCCAGTCAGTATATCTAGTCTGTTATTATATGGTAGACCCCAGTCAGTCAGTATATCTGGTCTGTTATTGTATGGTAGACCCCAGTCAGTCAGTATATCTAGTCTGTTATTGTATGGTAGACCCCAGTCAGTATATCTAGTCTGTTATTGTATGGTAGACCCCAGTCAGTATATCCAGTCTGTTATTGTATGGTAGACCCCAGTCAGTATATCTAGTCTGTTATTGTATGGTAGACCCCAGTCAGTATATCTAGTCTGTTATTGTATGGTAGACCCCAGTCAGTCAGTATATCTAGTCTGTTATTGTATAGTAGACCCTAGTCAGTATATCTGGTCTGTTATTGTATGGTAGACCCCAGTCAGTATATCTGGTCTGTTATTGTATAGTAGACCCCAGTCAGTATATCTAGTCTGTTATTGTATGGTAGACCCCAGTCAGTATATCTAGTCTGTTATTGTATAGTAGACCCCAGTCAGTATATCTGGTCTGTTATTGTATGGTAGACCCCAGTCAGTATATCTAGTCTGTTATTGTATGGTAGACCCCAGTCAGTATATCTGGTCTGTTATTGTATAGTAGACCCCAGTCAGTATATCTAGTCTGTTATTGTATGGTAGACCCCAGTCAGTATATCTAGTCTGTTATTGTATGGTAGACCCCAGTCAGTATATCTAGTCTGTTATTGTATGGTAGACCCCAGTCAGTCAGTATATCTGGTCTGTTATTATATGGTAGACCCCAGTCAGTATATCTAGTCTGTTATTGTATAGTAGACCCCAGTCAGTATATCTGGTCTGTTATTGTATGGTAGACCCCAGTCAGTATATCTAGTCTGTTATTGTATGGTAGACCCCAGTCAGTATATCTGGTCTGTTATTGTATAGTAGACCCCAGTCAGTATATCTAGTCTGTTATTGTATGGTAGACCCCAGTCAGTATATCTAGTCTGTTATTGTATGGTAGACCCCAGTCAGTATATCTAGTCTGTTATTGTATGGTAGACCCCAGTCAGTCAGTCGACCCCAGTCAGTATATCTAGTCTGTTATTGTCTAGTAGACCCCAGTCAGTATATCTAGTCTGTTATTATATGGTAGACCCCAGTCAGTATATCTGGTCTGTTATTATATGGTAGACCCCAGTCAGTCAGTATATCTGGTCTGTTATTGTATGGTAGACCCCAGTCAGTATATCTAGTCTGTTATTGTATGGTAGACCCCAGTCAGTATATCTGGTCTGTTATTGTATGGTAGACCCCAGTCAGTATATCTGGTCTGTTATTATATGGTAGACCCCAGTCAGTATATCTGGTCTGTTATTATATGGTAGATCCCAGTCAGTCAGTATATCTGGTCTGTTATTATATGGTAGACCCCAGTCAGTCAGTATATCTGGTCTGTTATTGTATGGTAGATCCCAGTCAGTCAGTATATCTGGTCTGTTATTATATGGTAGACCCCAGTCAGTCAGTATATCTGGTCTGTTATTGTATGGTAGACCCCAGTCAGTCAGTATATCTGGTCTGTTATTATATGGTAGACCCCAGTCAGTATATCTAGTCTGTTATTATATGGTAGACCCCAGTCAGTCAGTATATCTGGTCTGTTATTGTGTGGTAGACCCCAGTCAGTCAGTATATCTAGTATGTTATTGTATGGTAGACCCCAGTCAGTATATCTAGTCTGTTATTGTATGGTAGACCCCAGTCAGTATATCTAGTCTGTTATTGTATGGTAGAACCCAGTCAGTATATCTAGTCTGTTATTATATGGTAGACCCCAGTCAGTCAGTATATCTGGTCTGTTATTGTATGGTAGACCCCAGTCAGTATATCTAGTCTGTTATTGTATGGTGACCCCAGTCAGTCAGTATATCTGGTCTGTTATTGTATGGTAGACCCCAGTCAGTATATCTGGTCTGTTATTGTATGGTAGACCCCAGTCAGTATATCTGGTCTGTTATTGTATGGTAGACCCCAGTCAGTATATCTAGTCTGTTATTGTATGGTAGACCCCAGTCAGTATATCTAGTCTGTTATTGTATGGTAGACCCCAGTCAGTCAGTATATCTAGTCTGTTATTGTATAGTAGACCCTAGTCAGTATATCTGGTCTGTTATTGTATGGTAGACCCCAGTCAGTATATCTGGTCTGTTATTGTATAGTAGACCCCAGTCAGTATATCTAGTCTGTTATTGTATGGTAGACCCCAGTCAGTATATCTAGTCTGTTATTGTATAGTAGACCCCAGTCAGTATATCTGGTCTGTTATTGTATGGTAGACCCCAGTCAGTATATCTAGTCTGTTATTGTATGGTAGACCCCAGTCAGTATATCTGGTCTGTTATTGTATAGTAGACCCCAGTCAGTATATCTAGTCTGTTATTGTATGGTAGACCCCAGTCAGTATATCTAGTCTGTTATTGTATGGTAGACCCCAGTCAGTATATCTAGTCTGTTATTGTATGGTAGACCCCAGTCAGTCAGTATATCTGGTCTGTTATTATATGGTAGACCCCAGTCAGTATATCTAGTCTGTTATTGTATAGTAGACCCCAGTCAGTATATCTGGTCTGTTATTGTATGGTAGACCCCAGTCAGTATATCTAGTCTGTTATTGTATGGTAGACCCCAGTCAGTATATCTGGTCTGTTATTGTATAGTAGACCCCAGTCAGTATATCTAGTCTGTTATTGTATGGTAGACCCCAGTCAGTATATCTAGTCTGTTATTGTATGGTAGACCCCAGTCAGTATATCTAGTCTGTTATTGTATGGTAGACCCCAGTCAGTCAGTCGACCCCAGTCAGTATATCTAGTCTGTTATTGTCTAGTAGACCCCAGTCAGTATATCTAGTCTGTTATTATATGGTAGACCCCAGTCAGTATATCTGGTCTGTTATTATATGGTAGACCCCAGTCAGTCAGTATATCTGGTCTGTTATTGTATGGTAGACCCCAGTCAGTATATCTAGTCTGTTATTGTATGGTAGACCCCAGTCAGTATATCTGGTCTGTTATTGTATGGTAGACCCCAGTCAGTATATCTGGTCTGTTATTATATGGTAGACCCCAGTCAGTATATCTGGTCTGTTATTATATGGTAGATCCCAGTCAGTCAGTATATCTGGTCTGTTATTATATGGTAGACCCCAGTCAGTCAGTATATCTGGTCTGTTATTGTATGGTAGATCCCAGTCAGTCAGTATATCTGGTCTGTTATTATATGGTAGACCCCAGTCAGTCAGTATATCTGGTCTGTTATTGTATGGTAGACCCCAGTCAGTCAGTATATCTGGTCTGTTATTATATGGTAGACCCCAGTCAGTATATCTAGTCTGTTATTATATGGTAGACCCCAGTCAGTCAGTATATCTGGTCTGTTATTGTATGGTAGACCCCAGTCAGTCAGTATATCTAGTATGTTATTGTATGGTAGACCCCAGTCAGTATATCTAGTCTGTTATTGTATGGTAGACCCCAGTCAGTATATCTAGTCTGTTATTGTATGGTAGAACCCAGTCAGTATATCTAGTCTGTTATTATATGGTAGACCCCAGTCAGTCAGTATATCTGGTCTGTTATTGTATGGTAGACCCCAGTCAGTATATCTAGTCTGTTATTGTATGGTGACCCCAGTCAGTCAGTATATCTGGTCTGTTATTGTATGGTAGACCCCAGTCAGTATATCTGGTCTGTTATTGTATGGTAGACCCCAGTCAGTATATCTGGTCTGTTATTGTATGGTAGACCCCAGTCAGTATATCTAGTCTGTTATTGTATGGTAGACCCCAGTCAGTATATCTGGTCTGTTATTATATGGTAGACCCCAGTCAGTATATCTTGTCTGTTATTGTATGGTAGACCCCAGTCAGTATATCTAGTCTGTTATTGTATGGTAGACCCCAGTCAGTATATCTAGTCTGTTATTGTATGGTAGACCCCAGTCAGTATATCTGGTCTGTTATTGTATGGTAGACCCCAGTCAGTATATCTAGTCTGTTATTGTATGGTAGACCCCAGTCAGTATATCTAGTCTGTTATTGTATGGTAGACCACAGTCAGTATATCTAGTCTGTTATTGTATGGTAGACCCCAGTCAGTATATCTAGTCTGTTATTGTATGGTAGACCCCAGTCAGTATATCTAGTCTGTTATTATATGGTAGACCCCAGTCAGTATATCTGGTCTGTTATTATATGGTAGACCCCAGTCAGTATATCTTGTCTGTTATTGTATGGTAGACCCCAGTCAGTATATCTAGTCTGTTATTGTATGGTAGACCCCAGTCAGTATATCTAGTCTGTTATTGTATGGTAGACCCCAGTCAGTATATCTGGTCTGTTATTGTATGGTAGACCCCAGTCAGTATATCTAGTCTGTTATTGTATGGTAGACCCCAGTCAGTATATGTAGTCTGTTATTGTATGGTAGACCCCAGTCAGTATATCTAGTCTGTTATTGTATGGTAGACCCCAGTCAGTCAGTATATCTAGTCTGTTATTGTATGGTAGACCCCAGTCAGTATATCTAGTCTGTTATTGTATGGTAGAACCCAGTCAGTATATCTAGTCTGTTATTATATGGTAGACCCCAGTCAGTCAGTATATCTGGTCTGTTATTGTATGGTAGACCCCAGTCAGTATATCTAGTCTGTTATTGTATGGTGACCCCAGTCAGTCAGTATATCTGGTCTGTTATTGTATGGTAGACCCCAGTCAGTATATCTGGTCTGTTATTGTATGGTAGACCCCAGTCAGTATATCTGGTCTGTTATTGTATGGTAGACCCCAGTCAGTATATCTAGTCTGTTATTGTATGGTAGACCCCAGTCAGTATATCTGGTCTGTTATTATATGGTAGACCCCAGTCAGTATATCTTGTCTGTTATTGTATGGTAGACCCCAGTCAGTATATCTAGTCTGTTATTGTATGGTAGACCCCAGTCAGTATATCTAGTCTGTTATTGTATGGTAGACCCCAGTCAGTATATCTGGTCTGTTATTGTATGGTAGACCCCAGTCAGTATATCTAGTCTGTTATTGTATGGTAGACCCCAGTCAGTATATCTAGTCTGTTATTGTATGGTAGACCACAGTCAGTATATCTAGTCTGTTATTGTATGGTAGACCCCAGTCAGTATATCTAGTCTGTTATTGTATGGTAGACCCCAGTCAGTATATCTAGTCTGTTATTATATGGTAGACCCCAGTCAGTATATCTGGTCTGTTATTATATGGTAGACCCCAGTCAGTATATCTTGTCTGTTATTGTATGGTAGACCCCAGTCAGTATATCTAGTCTGTTATTGTATGGTAGACCCCAGTCAGTATATCTAGTCTGTTATTGTATGGTAGACCCCAGTCAGTATATCTGGTCTGTTATTGTATGGTAGACCCCAGTCAGTATATCTAGTCTGTTATTGTATGGTAGACCCCAGTCAGTATATCTAGTCTGTTATTGTATGGTAGACCCCAGTCAGTATATCTAGTCTGTTATTGTATGGTAGACCACAGTCAGTATATCTAGTCTGTTATTGTATGGTAGACCCCAGTCAGTATATCTAGTCTGTTATTGTATGGTAGACCCCAGTCAGTATATCTAGTCTGTTATTATATGGTAGACCCCAGTCAGTATATCTGGTCTGTTATTATATGGTAGACCCCAGTCAGTATATCTTGTCTGTTATTGTATGGTAGACCCCAGTCAGTATATCTAGTCTGTTATTGTATGGTAGACCCCAGTCAGTATATCTAGTCTGTTATTGTATGGTAGACCCCAGTCAGTATATCTGGTCTGTTATTGTATGGTAGACCCCAGTCAGTATATCTAGTCTGTTATTGTATGGTAGACCCCAGTCAGTATATCTAGTCTGTTATTGTATGGTAGACCCCAGTCAGTATATCTAGTCTGTTATTGTATGGTAGACCCCAGTCAGTCAGTATATCTAGTCTGTTATTGTATGGTAGACCCCAGTCAGTATATCTAGTCTGTTATTGTATGGTAGACCCCAGTCAGTATATCTAGTCTGTTATTGTAAACTCATCCAATCCCAGATGGTACACTTTTTGTGGACAAGTACTAGCAACAACATTGACTGGAGTTTATGAAGAGTTTTCATTTACAGGTAGGTAATTAGAGCCTATTGATCCTCCAAGCTTCGTAATCTCAGACACGCAGATCATCTGTCCACAAGAGATTACAACCTTGTGACAGTTATTACTGAATCGGATGCAGCTGTGCAGAAACTAAACACTAAATCGGTGAAAATAGTGGAAACTTGCCCATTTGTAACAAGCATGATAACAAGCATTTTGTTGTTACACCTCTGTAATTACAGACTACAATTACCAACAGTTACATTTTAATCCAGCGTAACTATTTATTTCTTATTTCAATTAACTACAATTAATATATTATTGCACATGTAATTACACTGACTGACCAGGACCCCTTCAAACTGTTACCTACTGTTTCTTTACAGTAACAGCTTCTTTCTGCCTGTTGTAGATTCAAAATATCAGTTTCAGGCACCAACGTCATGCTGTTGGGTGAGACACATGAACCTCAGACTTTTTTAATAAATATCTTCTTGAAGTGGCTGTGAAGTCGAATATTTTCAGCAGCTGCCTGGTAGGTAACTTGACTTCTTTATAATGATATTTTATTTCCAGCCAACGTTGAATTACTACATGTTTTCTTAGCTAACAATACTTAGCTGAAGTTGACACAAGCAATTTCAAGCAACTATAAATTGCTCATAAATATCTCACTGTGCGACCTAGAAAAACATTGATAGGCCACATTACCAGTAAAATCCCTGGGAACGCATGAGTGGCAACAACACAGAGCACGAATGGCAACAACACAAAGCATGAATGGCAACAACACAGAGCATGAATGGCAACACCGCAGAGCATGAATGGCAACAACGCAGAGCATGAATGGCAACAACGCAGAGCATGAATGGCAATAACGCAGAGCATGAATGGTAACAACGCAGAGCATGAATGGAAACAACGCAGAGCATGAATGGCAACAACACAGGGCATGAATGGCAATAACACAGATCATGAATGGCAATAACACAGAGCATGAATGGCAACAAAACCGAGCATGAATGCCAACAACGCAGAGCATGAATGGCAACAACACCGAGCATGAATGGCAACAACACAGAGCATGAATGGCAAAAACACAGAGCATGAATGGCAACAAAACCGAGCATGAATGCCAACAACACAGAGCATGAATAACAACAACGCAGAGCATGAATGGCAATAACACCGAGCATGAATGGCAACAACACCGAGCATGAATGGCAACAACACAGATTGTGAATGGCAACAATGCTGAGCATGAATGGCAACAACACAGAGCATGAATGGCAACAACGCAGAGCATGATTGGCAACAACGCAGAGCATGGCATCAACACCGAGCATCAATGGCAACAACACAGAGCATGAATGGCAACAACGCAGAGCATGAATGGCAACATGAATGGCAACCACGCAGAGAATGAATGGCGACAACGCAGAGCATGAATAGCAACAACACAGGGCATGAATTGCAATAACGCAGCGCATGAATGGCAACAACACCGAGCATGAATGGCAACAACAAACAGCATGAATGGCAACAACAAAGAGCATGAATGGGAACAACAGCGAGCATGAATGGCAACAACAAAGAGCATGAATGACAACAAAACCAAGCATGAATGGCAACAACACAGAGCATGAATGGCAACACCGCAGAGCATGAATGGGAACAACGCAGAGCATGGCATCAACACCGAGCATGAATGTGAACAACGCAGAGCATGAATGGCAACAACGCAGAGCATGAATGGCAACAACGCAGAGCATGAATGTGAACAACGCAGAGCATGGCTTCAACACCGAGCCTGAATGGCAACAACACAGAGCATGAATGGCAACAACACAGAGCAAGAATGGCAACACCGCAGAGCATGAATGGAAACAACGCAGAGCATGAATGGCAATAACGCAGAGCATGAATGGTAACAACGCAGAGCATGAATGGCAACAATGCAGAGCATGAATGGCAACAACACAGGGCATGAATGGCAATAACACAGAGCATGAATGGCAATAACGCAGAGCATGAATAGCAAACACGCAGAGCATGAATGGCAACAACACCGAGCATGAATGGCAACAACACAGAGCATGAATGGCAACAACACAGAGCATGAATGGCAATAACACAGAGCATGAATGGCAATAACACAGAGCATGAATGGCAACAACACAGAGCATGAATGGCAACAACTCTGAGTATGAATGGCAAACACACCGAGCATGAATGGCAACAACACCGAGCATGAATGGCAACAACACAGGGCATGAATGGCACCAACGCAGAGCATGAATGGCAACAACACAGAGCATGAATTGCAACAACGAAGCGCATGAATGGCAGTAACGCCGAGCATGAATGGCAACAACGCCGAGCATGAATGGCAACAACACAGAGCATGAATTGCAACACCGCCGAGCATGAATGGCAACAACACAGAGCATGAATGGCAACAACGCAGAGCATGAATGGCAACATGAATGTCAACCACGCAGAGAATGAATGGCAACAACGCAGAGCATGAATAGCAACAACACAGGGCATGAATTGCAATAACGCAGCGCATGAATGGCAACAACACCGAGCATGAATGGCAACAACAAACAGCATGAATGGCAACAACAAAGAGCATGAATGGCAACAACACCGAGCATGAATGGCAACAACAAAGAGCATGAATGACAACAAAACCAAGCATGAATGGCAACAACACCGAGCATGAACGGCAACAACACAGAGCATGAATGGCAACAACGCCGAGCATGAATGGCAACAACACAGAGCATGAATTGCAACACCGCCGAGCATGAATGGCAACAACACAGAGCATGAATGGCAACAACGCAGAGCATGAATGGCAACATGAATGTCAACCACGCAGAGAATGAATGGCAACAACGCAGAGCATGAATAGCAACAACACAGGGCATGAATTGCAATAACGCAGCGCATGAATGGCAACAACACCGAGCATGAATGGCAACAACAAACAGCATGAATGGCAACAACAAAGAGCATGAATGGCAACAACACCGAGCATGAATGGCAACAACAAAGAGCATGAATGACAACAAAACCAAGCATGAATGGCAACAACACCGAGCATGAACGGCAACAACACAGAGCATGAATGGGAACAACGCAGAGCATGGCATCAACACCGAGCATGAATGTGAACAACGCAGAGCATGAATGGCAACAACGCAGAGCATGAATGGCAACAACGCAGAGCATGAATGTGAACAACGCAGAGCATGGCTTCAACACCGAGCCTGAATGGCAACAACACAGAGCATGAATGGCAACAACACAGAGCAAGAATGGCAACACCGCAGAGCATGAATGGAAACAACGCAGAGCATGAATGGCAATAACGCAGAGCATGAATGGTAACAACGCAGAGCATGAATGGCAACAATGCAGAGCATGAATGGCAACAACACAGGGCATGAATGGCAATAACACAGAGCATGAATGGCAATAACGCAGAGCATGAATAGCAAACACGCAGAGCATGAATGGCAACAACACCGAGCATGAATGGCAACAACACAGAGCATGAATGGCAACAACACAGAGCATGAATGGCAATAACACAGAGCATGAATGGCAATAACACAGAGCATGAATGGCAACAACACAGAGCATGAATGGCAACAACTCTGAGTATGAATGGCAACAACACCGAGCATGAATGGCAACAACACCGAGCATGAATGGCAACAACACAGGGCATGAATGGCACCAACGCAGAGCATGAATGGCAACAACACAGAGCATGAATTGCAACAACGAAGCGCATGAATGGCAGTAACGCCGAGCATGAATGGCAACAACGCCGAGCATGAATGGCAACAACACAGAGCATGAATTGCAACACCGCCGAGCATGAATGGCAACAACACAGAGCATGAATGGCAACAACGCAGAGCATGAATGGCAACATGAATGTCAACCACGCAGAGAATGAATGGCAACAACGCAGAGCATGAATAGCAACAACACAGGGCATGAATTGCAATAACGCAGCGCATGAATGGCAACAACACCGAGCATGAATGGCAACAACAAACAGCATGAATGGCAACAACAAAGAGCATGAATGGCAACAACACAGAGCATGAATGGGAACAACGCAGAGCATGGCATCAACACCGAGCATGAATGTGAACAACGCAGAGCATGAATGGCAACAACGCAGAGCATGAATGGCAACAACGCAGAGCATGAATGTGAACAACGCAGAGCATGGCTTCAACACCGAGCCTGAATGGCAACAACACAGAGCATGAATGGCAACAACACAGAGCAAGAATGGCAACACCGCAGAGCATGAATGGAAACAACGCAGAGCATGAATGGCAATAACGCAGAGCATGAATGGTAACAACGCAGAGCATGAATGGCAACAATGCAGAGCATGAATGGCAACAACACAGGGCATGAATGGCAATAACACAGAGCATGAATGGCAATAACGCAGAGCATGAATAGCAAACACGCAGAGCATGAATGGCAACAACACCGAGCATGAATGGCAACAACACAGAGCATGAATGGCAACAACACAGAGAATGAATGGCAATAACACAGAGCATGAATGGCAATAACACAGAGCATGAATGGCAACAACACAGAGCATGAATGGCAACAACTCTGAGTATGAATGGCAACAACACCGAGCATGAATGGCAACAACACCGAGCATGAATGGCAACAACACAGGGCATGAATGGCACCAACGCAGAGCATGAATGGCAACAACACAGAGCATGAATTGCAACAACGAAGCGCATGGATGGCACTAACGCCGAGCATGAATGGCAACAACGCCGAGCATGAATGGCAACAACACAGAGCATGAATTGCAACACCGCCGAGCATGAATGGCAACAACACAGAGCATGAATGGCAACAACACAGAGCATGAATGGCAACAACACAGAGCATGAATGGCAACACCACCGAACATGAATGGCAACACCACCGAACATGAATGGCAACAACACAAACATGAATGGCAACAAAACCGAGCATGAATGGCAACAACACCGATCATGAATCGTACGTATCTATCTGTGTTGTATTAGTTGTCTAGCTGTGTTGTATTAGTTATCTTGCTGTGTTGTATTAGTAATCTAGCTGTGTTGTATTAGTTATCTGGCTGTGTTGTATTAGTTATCTGGCTGTGTTGTATTAGTTATCTAGGGGGTTGTATTAGTTATCTAGCTGTGTTGTATTAATTATCTAGGGGTTGTAATAGTTATCTAGCTGTGTTGTATCAGTAATCAAGCTGTGTTGTATTAGTTATCTAGATGTGTTGTATTAATTATCTAGGGGTTGTATTAGTTATCTAGCTGTGTTGTATCAGTAATCGAGCTGTGTTGTATTAGTTAACTAGCTGTGTTGTATTAGTTATCTAGGGGTTGTAGTACAGTTGGTCTATCTAGCTGTGTTCTATTAGTTATCTAGCTTTGTTGTATTAGTTATCTAGCTGTGTTGTGTTAGTTATCTAACTGTGTTGTATTAGTTATCTATCTGTGTTGTATTAGTTATCTAGCTGTGTTGTGTCAGTTATCTGGCTGTGTTGTATTAGTTATCTAGCTGTGTTGTATTAGTTATCTAGGGGGTTGTATTAGTTATCTAGCTGTGTTGTATTAGCTTTCTAGCTGTGTTGTATTAGTTTTCTGGCTGTGTTGTATTAGCTTTCTAGCTGTGTTGTATTTGTTATCTAGCTGTGTTGTATAAGTTATCTAGCTGTGTTGTATTAGCTTTCTAGCTGTGTTGTATTTGTTATCTGGCTGTGTTGTATTAGTTATCTAGGGGTTGTAGTACAGTAGGTCTATCTAGCTGTGTTGTATTAGTTATCTTGCTGTGTTGTATTAGTTATCTAGCAGTGTTGTATTAGTTATCTAGGGGTTGTAGTACAGTAGGTCTATCTAGCTGTGTTGTATTAGTTATCTAGCAGTGTTGTATTAGTTATCTAGGGGTTGTAGTGCAGTAGGTCTATCTAGCTGTGTTGTATTAGTTATCTAGCTGTGTTGTATTAGTTATCTAGGATGTTGTAGTGCAGTAGGTCTATCTAGCTGTGTTGTATTAGTTACCTAGGGGGTTGTAGTGCAGTAGGTATATCTAGCTGTGTTGTGTTAGTTATCTAGCTGTGTTGTATTAGTTATCTAGCTGTGTTGTATTAGTTATCTATCTGTGTTGTATTAGTTATCTAGCTGTGTTGTGTCAGTTATCTGGCTGTGTTGTATTAGTTATCTAGCTGTGTTGTATTAGTTATCTAGGGGGTTGTATTAGCTTTCTAGCTGTGTTGTATTAGTTTTCTGGCTGTGTTGTATTAGCTTTCTAGCTGTGTTGCATTTGTTATCTGGCTGTGTTGTATTAGTTATCTAGGGGTTGTAGTACACTAGGTCTATCTAGCTGTGTTGTATTGGTTATCTTGCTGTGTTGTATTAGTTATCTAGCAGTGTTGTATTAGTTATCTAGGGGTTGTAGTACAGTAGGTCTATCTAGCTGTGTTGTATTAGTTATCTAGCTGTGTTGTATTAGTTATATAGGGGTTGTAGTACAGTAGGTCTATCTAGCTGTGTTGTATTAGTTATCTAGCTGTGTTGTATTAGTTATCTAGCTGTGTTGTATTAGTTATCTAGGGGGTTGTATTAGTTATCTAGGGTGTTGTATTAGTTATCTAGGGGGTTGTATTAGTTAGCTAGCTGTGTTGTATTAGTTATCTAGGGGTTGTAGTACAGTAGGTCTATATAGCTGTGTTGGAACATGTTCCAGTCTGTGCTAGCAAAACCGTCCGGTAGCAAACATAAAATGACTCTCAGACCACGAAAAACAAGATTCTCTTGTCTGATGAATCCAATATTTAACTATTTGTCTTGAGTGCCAAGTGTCACATCTGGAGAAATCGTGGCACCATCCCTACGGTGAAGCATGGTGGTGGCAGCATCATGCTGTGGGGATGTTTTTCAGCACAAGGCACTGGTAGACTAGTCAGGATCCAGGGGAAGATAAACGGAGCAAAGTACAGAGAGATCCTTGATGAAAACCTGCTCCAGAGCGCTCAGGACCTCAGACTGGGGTGAAGGTTCACCTTCCAATAGGACAACGACCATAAGCACACAGCCAAGACAACGCAGGAGTGGCTTCAGGACAAGTCTCTGAATGTCCTTGAGTGGCCCAGCCAGAGCCCTGACTTGAACCTGATCGAACATCTCTGGAGAGACCTGAAAATAGCTGTGCAGCGACGCTCCCCATCCAACCTAACAGCTTGAGAGGATCTGCAGAGAAGAATGGGGGAAACTCACCAAATACAGGTGTGCCGAGCTTGTAGCGTCATACCAAAGACGTGTTGTGTTGCTACAATGTTGTTGTTATGTTGTGTTGCTATCATGCTGTGTTGTCATGTGTTACTGCCTTGCTATGTTGTTGTATTAGGTCTCTCTTTATGTAGTGTTGTCTCTTGTCGTGATGTGTGTTTTGTCCTATATTTATATAGTATATTTTTTTTAAATCTTCTAACCCACAGAGTAACAGCCCTGGTGCTCTCTGTCCCCTTCTAACCCACAGAGTAACATCCCTGTTGCTCTCTGTCCCCTTCTAACCCACAGAATAACATCCCTGGTGCTCTCTGTCCCCTTCGAACCCACAGAATAACACCCATGGTGCTCTCTGTCCCCTTCAAAACCATAGAGTAACATCCCTGGTGCTCTCTGTCTCCTTCTAACCCACAGAATAACATCCCTGTTGCGCTCTGTCCCCTTCTAACCCACAGAGTAACATCCCTGTTGCTCTCTGTCCCCTTCTAACCCACAGAATAACACCCCTGGTGCTCTCTGTCCCCTTCTAACCCACAGAGTAACATCCCTGGTGCTCTCTGTCCGCTTCTAACCCACAGAGTAACATCCCTGGTGCTCTCTGTCCCCTTCTAACCCACAGAATAACATCCCTGGTGCTCTCTGTCCCCTTCTAACCCACAGAATAACACTCCTGGTGCTCTCTGTCCCCTTCTAACCCACAGAATAACATCCCTGGTGCTCTCTGTCCTTCAAAACCACAGAATAACATCCCTGGTGCTCTCTGTCCCCTTCTAACCCACAGAATAACATCCCTGGTGTTTTTAAACACCCTGATCTGTTTCCCCTGTCTTGTGCTTGTCTTTACCCCCCCCCCCCCCCACACACCAGGTGTCTCCACATTATCCCCTGTGTTTTTATACCTGTGTTTTCTGTAAATCCCCAGTAGGCTGTCATTGTGAATAAGAATGTGTTCTTAACTGACTTGCCTAGTTAAATAAAGGTACAATTAAAACAGGTACAATTAATGACATACACTGAGTGTACATATTAGTTATCTAGCTGTGTTGTATTAGCTGTGTGGTGAACACCTTCCTAATACTGAGTTGCACCTCCTTTTGCCCTCAGAACAGCCTCAATTAATCTGGGCGTGGACTCTACAAGGTGTCAAAAGCATTCCACAGGGATGCTGGTCCATGCTGACTCCAGTACTTCCCACAGTTGTGTCAAATTGGCTGGATGTGCTTTGGGTGGTGGACCGTTCTTGATACACATGGGAATCTTCAGAGCGTGAAAAACCCAGCAGCGTTGCAGTTCTTGGCTCAAAATTGTGCACCTGACACCTATTACCAATTCCCATCTGAAGGCAATTAAATGTTTTGTCTTTCCCAGTCACCCTATGAACGGCGCACATACACGATGCACATCTCAGTTGTCTCAGGGCTTAAAAATCCTTCTTTAACCTGTCTCCTCCCCTTCATCTACACTGATTGAAGTGGATTTAGTGACATCAATAAGGGATCATATCTTTCACCTGGATTCACCTGGTCAGTCTATGAGATGTTCCTAATGTTTTGTCCACTCAGTGTTTATACCCAGTGAAGGCAAATCATTTTGAGGGTTCTATCCCTACCCCAGAGTGGAATGGGGTTTGTAGAAAACCACAGCTACCAAACTCTGAAATGACAACTAAAATTCCCTTTTAATTTGTTTCAGCTGTTTTGCACCATCGAGAGCATTTGACGGGTTGCATCACTGCCTGGTATGGCAACTGCTCGGCCTCCGACCGCAAGGTGTGTACAGCCCAGTACATCACTGGGGCCAAGCTTCCTTCCATCCAGAACCTCTATACCAGGCGGTGTCAGAGGAATGCCCTAAATATTGTCAAAGACTCCAACCACCCTAGTCATAGACTGTTCTCTCTGCTACCGCACGGCAAGCGGTACTGGAGTGCCAAGTCTAGGACCAGACAGCTTCTACCCCCAAGCCATAAGACTCCTGAACAGCTAATCAAAGGGCTACCCAGACCCCTCTTTTACGCTGCTGCAACTCTCTGTTTATTATCTATGCATAGTCACTTTAACTCTACCTACATGTACATATTACCTTGATTATCTCTACTAACCGGTGCCCCCGCACATTGACTCTGTACCGGTACCCCCTGTATATAGTCTCCACATTGACTCTGTACCGGTACCCCCCTGTATATAGCCTCCACATTGACTCTGTACCGGTACCCCTTGTATATATCCTCCACATTGACTCTGTACCGGTACCCCCTGTATATAGCCTCCACACTGACTCTGTACAGGTACCCCCTGTATATAGCCTCAACACTGACTCTGTACCGGTACCCCTTGTATATAGCCTCGCTATTGCTATTGATATTTTACTGCTGCTGTTTAATTCTTTGTTACTTCTATTTACCCCAAAATATTATATTATTTTTGTATTTATGTTTTTACTTATCTATTGTTTACTTAACATGTTTTTCTTCTTAACTTCTTAAAGTATTGTTAGTTAAGGGCTTGTAAGTAAGCATTTCACTGTAAGGTATTACCTGATGTATTCGGTGCATGTGACAAATACAATTAGATTTGATTTGATTTTGGTGGGATGCACATTCAATTGTGCAATTGCCAATATACCATAGAAGAAGAAGAGCCATCAGCTGAGGTCCAGCAGTATGCCACATAAAAAAATGAACCAAAGTGAGTTATTATCTGATGTAAAAGTGTAAATGTGTTCTTTGATTTGTGCTGTAGTTTCTTACTTTCAGATGGTGTTTGAACTTTCCTTTGTTCTTTTACTGCCCTATCGTTTGCCTATTACTACTTAGCCTTCGCATTTATTATCCATTTCAGTTCATACTGCCATTCAAGTACTGCTACTTACCCTTTGGGGTAGAGTAAAGTGACCTGTTATATTGTTGTAGCATTCAGCCGTTAGCATATTGACCAAATTTATGCTATTTCAGCATTGCCGTTCTTAG
The DNA here is from genome assembly GCF_045791955.1 of Oncorhynchus clarkii lewisi. Classification (NCBI taxonomy): domain Eukaryota; kingdom Metazoa; phylum Chordata; class Actinopteri; order Salmoniformes; family Salmonidae; genus Oncorhynchus; species Oncorhynchus clarkii. Next base: position 47,833,547 of record NC_092176.1, on the reverse strand, counting down.
CACTTTTGGGGTAGAGTTATATGGTCAATTTGTATTATTGAACTGTGTAAGCTAGGATAATTGAAGCTGTCTTTTGTTCATTGTGGATTTGTTGATTTGATTTGATTTCCTTTTTTCCGAAAACCATATAACATCCATGTCCTCTGGTGATTGACCTGCCTGAAGTCTCTATGACAGGAGCCTTTTGCAGCCCTTTGGCGACCATAAACATTCTCATTAAAACCAGCCATACGGTCCATTCAAAACTAAATCATTTATTACACAACTAATGACAATAAATTCTACAAACGTTGCTGGTATTCTTTAATCCATGAATTGTTTAATTAAATTATATTCATAGCAAAAATATGACTATTTAATAGTAGTTGCCGTAATTCATAAATAGCACCATGCAGGGTTCTTTTAAGGAACCATTTTGTTTCAGTAAAGAAGAACCTCTAGGGTTCTGATCAAAGAACCCTGTAAAAGGGTTCTACAGTACAGTATATTGAACCTTTAGGGGTTGCATATATGAACCAGGCGTTACAAACCTTTTCGGTTCTATAAGGAATGTTTTTTTCTCAGAGTGGCCTAGCCAGCTGGCTAATCTTTTGAATACGGTGTAGCAACAACAGATAACATTAGTTAGCTGGATAAGGTTAGCATGCTAGCCATCTACACTGAAACCTGTCAGTGCTCTACTTGTTATTTCCTCCACTCCACGTGGAAATCACCACAACGTTCCCACCTCCAACCCTGAATATGCATTAGCAGCCCGCGTCAGTCTTCGGAGGTGGAACCTAAACGAGAATTTCTGCTACAGGACAGGAATTTGGTAGATACAGGGGCGGCACTGCCCTCTGGTGGGGGCATTTAACGCTACATTCCTACAATTCTCCACATGTTGCCATGACTTCTGCCATGTTAATATGTTAATATGATATCTGAGTGAGAACGACTAACACAGTCAATGGGGGGGGGGGGGGGGGGGGGGGGGGGGGTCCTGGAGGGCAGGCAGTTTATACAACTGACTAGACAACTACAAATCAAAAAATTGACATTGCTTATTATCAGCAAGATGCACAACCAATTTAGAAATTGCACCTAGTGTATTTTACTACTCTTACTCTCAATAGTAAGTTGAGACCCGGACTGCGTTCCTGAAAGGGGTCTTGAGCTGTCCCTGTTACTCAGCTGGAATGCTTTGATGTAGCTGGTCACTGTGTCTTCCAAACAGATTATAGGATCCAATATGACCATCAGGTGTCTACACAGAGGTCTGATATAAACCTATTCGCTCCCAACAGGAAATGTACTGTCTTCCTGTCTTCTCTATTACATCCAATAATGATACATAGTATTTCTGTTATTCCAACTATCGAAGTGGTGAGATCATTTTCCAGATCAGAGGTTTTCATTGGGCAACCAAGCTGGCATTCCACTTCATGTGTTGGTAGCCTAATAGCTTAGGCCTATAAGAATAAGAAGATCTATACAAAATCTATATTAATTATATTTATACGGTATGAATTACACAGCCATTTCTGATATTTTTCTGGTGTTTTTCAGATCTGATCTGATTTGTCAAAAGACAAATTAATGAATAAATAAATATATCTGAATTGTGCTGCCTGTGTGAATGCAGCCTTTGATACATGAAACAGGTTTAGCTTATCCATCATCATGGACAGTTGGACAATTCTACTAACCAATTAGAAAACATTGATTAACATTAAAATGAAAATACATACCTAAATAGACTACACCCTAAAAAATATGTTTACATTCCATTTTATCATGATTCTGCTCCTTTCATATAATAATGCAATATTCTTCAATGAGTCAGTTAGCAGTAAACCATTTGTGATTGAGAAAAAAAGATCAGTTTGTGAGTGCCCTGTTGTTTGATGGCAGTGAGTAGACTGTTAAACCTGATAAGTGTATAGACAGAGGGGAACGCTGGGATCACGGCTCTCTCTCTATAGCCCTGGTACGTTAATTAGCTTCTGAAGAAGCCCAGTGGATGGGCAACACGTGCACTATGCTAAACAATAAACCACACATCATTCGTCTCCATATGATGTGGGCATTAAAACCTACACATGCACACACACACACACACACCACAAAGACACAAACACACGTTTACACAGGCAGCCCAATTCTGATCTTTTGACCAATCACGTCAGATATTTTCACATCATATGTTTTTAGAGCTAATCTGATTGGTCAAATGACCTGTTAGTGAAAAAATGTGTGACTTTGTAAAGGCAGCCTCACATTCAAATGTTTGGGTTCAAAGCCAGAGCCCAGAGTCATGCAAGGAGTCCTACCTGGCTCTGGTCCATGTCAGAGTCCTATCTGGTCCATGTCAGAGTCCTATCTGGTCCATGTCAGAGTCCTACCTGGTCCATGTCAGAGTCCTACCTGGTCCATGTCAGAGTCCTATCTGGTCCATGTCAGAGTCCTATCTGGTCCATGTCAGAGTCCTACCTGGCACTGGTCCATGTCAGAGTCCTACCTGGCTCTGGTCCATGTCAGAGTCCTATCTGGTCCATGTCAGAGTCCTATCTGCTCCATGTCAGAGTCCTACCTGGTCCATGTCAGAGTCCTACCTGGTCCATGTCAGAGTCCTATCTGGTCCATGTCAGAGTCCTATCTCGTCCATGTCAGAGTCCTACCTGGCTCTGGTCCATGTCAGAGTCTTATCTGGTCCATGTCAGAGTCCTATCTGGTCCATGTCAGAGTCCTATCTGGTCCATGTCAGAGTCCTACCTGGCTCTGGTCCATGTCAGAGTCCTATCTGGTCCATGTCAGAGTCCTATCTGGTCCATGTCAGAGTCCTATCTGGTCCATGCCAGAGTCCTATCTGGTCCATGTCAGAGTCCTACCTGGTCCATGTCAGAGTCCTATCTGGTCCATGTCAGAGTCCTACCTGGTCCATGTCAGAGTCCTATCTGCTCCATGTCAGAGTCCTACCTGGTCCATGTCAGAGTCCTATCTGGTCCATGTCAGAGTCCTATCTGCTCCATGTCAGAGTCCTACCTGGTCCATGTCAGAGTCCTATCTGCTCCATGTCAGAGTCCTATCTGGCTCTGGTCCATGTCAGAGTCCTATCTGGTCCATGTCTCAGTCCTATCCGGTCCATGTCAGAGTTCTACCAGGCTCTGGTCCATGTCAGAGTCCTACCAGATTAGGTCCATGTCAGAGTCCTCTCTGGTCCATGTCAGAGTCCTACCTGGCTCTGGTCCATGTCAGAGTCCTACCTGGTCCATGTCAGAGTCCTACCTGGCACTGGTCCATGTCAGAGTCCTACCTGGCTCTGGTCCATGTCAGAGTCCTATCTGGTCCATGTCAGAGTCCTATCTGCTCCATGTCAGAGTCCTACCTGGTCCATGTCAGAGTCCTACCTGGTCCATGTCAGAGTCCTATCTGGTCCATGTCAGAGTCCTATCTCGTCCATGTCAGAGTCCTACTTGGCTCTGGTCCATGTCAGAGTCCTATCTGGTCCATGTCAGAGTCCTATCTGGTCCATGTCAGAGTCCTATCTGGTCCATGTCAGAGTCCTACCTGGCTCTGGTCCATGTCAGAGTCCTATCTGGTCCATGTCAGAGTCCTATCTGGTCCATGTCAGAGTCCTATCTGCTCCATGTCAGAGTCCTATCTGCTCCATGTCAGAGTCCTATCTGGTCCATGCCAGAGTCCTATCTGGTCCATGTCAGAGTCCTACCTGGTCCATGTCAGAGTCCTATCTGGTCCATGTCAGAGTCCTATCTGCTCCATGTCAGAGTCCTACCTGGTCCATGTCAGAGTCCTATCTGGTCCATGTCAGAGTCCTATCTGCTCCATGTCAGAGTCCTACCTGGTCCATGTCAGAGTCCTATCTGCTCCATGTCAGAGTCCTATCTGGCTCTGGTCCATGTCAGAGTCCTATCTGGTCCATGTCTCAGTCCTATCCGGTCCATGTCAGAGTTCTACCAGGCTCTGGTCCATGTCAGAGTCCTACCAGATTAGGTCCATGTCAGAGTCCTCTCTGGTCCATGTCAGAGTCCTACCTGGCTCTGGTCCATGTCAGAGTCCTACCTGGTCCATGTCAGAGTCCTATCTGGTCCATGTCAGAGTCCTATCTGGTCCATGTCAGAGTCCTATCTGGCTCTGGTCCATGTCAGAGTCCTATCTGGTCCATGTCAGAGTCCGATCTGGTCCATGTCAGAGTCCTACTTAGTCCATGTCAGAGTCCTATCTGGTCCATGTCAGAGTCCTACCTGGTCCATGTCAGAGTCCTATCTGGTCCATGTCAGAGTCCTATCTGGCTCTGGTCCATGTCAGAGTCCTACCTGGTCCATGTCAGAGTCCTATCTGGTCCATGTCAGAGTCCTATCTGGTCCATGTCAGAGTCCTATCTGGTCCATGTCAGAGTCCTGCCTGGTCCATGTCAGAGTCCTATCTGGTCCATGTCAGAGTCCTATCTGGTCCATGTCAGAGTCATACCTGGCTCTGGTCCATGTCAGAGTCCTACCTGGTCCATGTCAGAGTCCTATCTGGTCCGTGTCAGAGTCCTATCTGGTCCATGTCAGAGTCCTATCTGGTCCATGTCAGAATCCTATCTGGTCCCTGTCAGAGTCCTATCTGGTCCATGTCAGAGTCCTACCTGGCCCTGGTCCATGTCAGAGTCCTACCTGGCTCTGGTACATGTCAGAGTCCTACCTGGTCCATGTCAGAGTCCTATCTGGTCAATGTCAGAGTCCTACCTGGCTCTGGTCTATGGCAGAGTCCTATCTGGTCCATGTCAGAGTCCTATCTGGTCCATGTCAGTGCTATCTGGTCCATGTCAGAGTCCTCTCTGGTCCATGTCAGAGTCCTACCTGGCTCTGGTCCATGTCAGAGTCCTACCTGGTCCATGTCAGAGTCCTATCTGGTCCATGTCAGAGTCCTATCTGGTCCATGTCAGAGTCCTATCTGGCTCTGGTCCATGTCAGAGTCCTATCTGGTCCATGTCAGAGTCCTATCTGGTCCATGTCAGAGTCCTATCTGGTCCATGTCAGAGTCCTATATGGCTCTGGTCCATGTCAGAGTCCTATCTGGTCCATGTCAGAGTCCTATCTGGTCCATGTCAGAGTCCTACCTAGTCCATGTCAGAGTCCTATCTGGTCCATGTCAGAGTCCTACCTGGTCCATGTCAGAGTCCTATCTGGTCCATGTCAGAGTCCTATCTGGCTCTGGTCCATGTCAGAGTCCTACCTGGTCCATGTCAGAGTCCTATCTGGTCCATGTCAGTCCTATCTGGTTCATGTCAGAGTCCTATCTGGTCCATGTCAGAGTCCTATCTGGTCCATGTCAGAATCCTATCTGGTCCATGTCAGAATCCTATCTGGTCCCTGTCAGAGTCCTATCTGGTCCATGTCAGAGTCCTACCTGGCTCTGGTCCATGTCAGAGTCCTACCTGGCTCTGGTACATGTCAGAGTCCTACCTGGTCCATGTCAGAGTCCTATCTGGTCAATGTCAGAGTCCTACCTGGCTCTGGTCCATGGCAGAGTCCTATCTGGTCCATGTCAGAGTCCTATCTGGTCCATGTCAGAGTCCTCTCTGGTCCATGTCAGAGTCCTACCTGGCTCTGGTCCATGTCAGAGTCCTACCTGGTCCATGTCAGAGTCCTATCTGGTCCATGTCAGAGTCCTATCTGGTCCATGTCAGAGTCCTATCTGGCTCTGGTCCATGTCAGAGTCCTATCTGGTCCATGTCAGAGTCCTATCTGGTCCATGTCAGAGTCCTACCTAGTCCATGTCAGAGTCCTATCGGTTCCATGTCAGAGTCCTACCTGGTCCATGTCAGAGTCCTTACTGGTCCATGTCAGAGTCCTATCTGGCTCTGGTCCATGTCAGAGTGCTACCTGGTCCATGTCAGAGTCCTATCTGGTCCATGTCAGAGTCCTATCTGGTCCATGTCAGAGTCCTATCTGGTCCATGTCAGAGTCCTACCTAGTCCATGTCAGAGTCCTATCTGGTCCATGTCAGAGTCCTACCTGGTCCATGTCAGAGTCCTATCTGGTCCATGTCAGTCCTATCTGGCTCTGGTCCATGTCAGAGTCCTACCTGGTCCATGTCAGAGTCCTATCTGGTCCATGTCAGAGTCCTATCTGGTCCATGTCAGAGTCCTATCTGGTCCATGTCAGTCCTATCTGGTTCATGTCAGAGTCCTATCTGGTCCATGTCAGAGTCCTATCTGGTCCATGTCAGAATCCTATCTGGTCCCTGTCAGAGTCCTATCTGGTCCATGTCAGTCCTATCTGGTTCATGTCAGAGTCCTATCTGGTCCATGTCAGAGTCCTATCTGGTCCATGTCAGAGTCCTACCTGGTCCATGTCAGAGTCCTATCTGGTCCATGTCAGAGTCCTACCTAGTCCATGTCAGAGTCCTATCTGGTCCATGTCAGAGTCCTACCTGGTCCATGTCAGAGTCCTATCTGGTCCATGTCAGAGTCCTATCTGGCTCTGGTCCATGTCAGAGTCCTATCTGGTCCATGTCAGAGTCCTATCTGGTCCATGTCAGAGTCCTACCTAGTCCATGTCAGAGTCCTATCTGGTCCATGTCAGAGTCCTATCTGTTCCATGTCAGAGTCCTATCTGGCTCTGGTCCATGTCAGAGTCCTACCTGGTCCATGTCAGAGTCCTATCTGGTCCATGTCAGAGTCCTATCTGGTCCATGTCAGTCCTATCTGGTTCATGTCAGAATCCTATCTGGTCCCTGTCAGAGTCCTATCTGGTCCATGTCAGTCCTATCTGGTTCATGTCAGAGTCCTATCTGGTCCATGTCAGAGTCCTATCTGGTCCATGTCAGAGTCCTACCTGGTCCATGTCAGAGTCCTATCTGGTCCATGTCAGAGTCCTACCTAGTCCATGTCAGAGTCCTATCTGGTCCATGTCAGAGTCCTACCTGGTCCATGTCAGAGTCCTATCTGGTCCATGTCAGAGTCCTATCTGGCTCTGGTCCATGTCAGAGTCCTATCTGGTCCATGTCAGAGTCCTATCTGGTCCATGTCAGAGTCCTACCTAGTCCATGTCAGAGTCCTATCTGGTCCATGTCAGAGTCCTATCTGTTCCATGTCAGAGTCCTATCTGGCTCTGGTCCATGTCAGAGTCCTACCTGGTCCATGTCAGAGTCCTATCTGGTCCATGTCAGAGTCCTATCTGGTCCATGTCAGTCCTATCTGGTTCATGTCAGAGTCCTATCTGGTCCATGTCAGAGTCCTACCTGGCTCTGGTCCATGTCAGAGTCCTATCTGGTCCATGTCAGAGTCCTATCTGGTCCATGTCAGAGTCCTACCTGGCTCTGGTCCATGTCAGAGTCCTACCTGGCTCTGGTCCATGTCAGAGTCCTACCTGGCTCTGGTCCATGTCAGAGTCCTACCTGGTCCATGTCAGAGTCCTATCTGGTCCATGTCAGAGTCCTATCTGGCTCTGGTCCATGTCAGAGTCCTATCTGGTCCATGTCAGAGTCCTATCTGGTCCATGTCAGAGTCCTATCTGGACCATGTCAGAGTCCTACCTGGCTCTGGTCCATGTCAGAGTCCTACCTGGTCCATGTCAGAGTCCTATCTGGTCCATGTCAGAGTCCTATCTGGTCCATGTCAGAGTCATACCTGGCTCTGGTCCATGTCAGAGTCCTACCTGGTCCATGTCAGAGTCCTATCTGGTCCATGTCAGAGTCCTATCTGGTCCATGTCAGAGTCCTACCTGGCTCTGGTCCATGTCAGAGTCCTACCTGGTCCATGTCAGAGTCCTATCTGGTCCATGTCAGAGTCCTATCTGGTCCATGTCAGAGTCCTATCTGGTCCATGTCAGAATCCTATCTGGTCCCTGTCAGAGTCCTATCTGGTCCATGTCAGAGTCCTACCTGGCTCTGGTCCATGTCAGAGTCCTACCTGGCTCTGGTACATGTCAGAGTCCTACCTGGTCCATGTCAGATTCCTATCTGGTCAATGTCAGAGTCCTACCTGGCTCTGGTCCATGGCAGAGTCCTATCTGGTCCATGTCAGAGTCCTATCTGGTCCATGTCAGTCCTATCTGGTCCATGTCAGAGTCCTCTCTGGTCCATGTCAGAGTCCTACCTGGCTCTGGTCCATGTCAGAGTTACCTGGTCCATGTCAGAGTCATATCTGGTCAATGTCAGAGTCCTACCTGGTCCATGTCAGAGTCCTACCTGGTCCATGTCAGAGTCCTATCTGGTCCATGTCAGAGTCCTATCTGGTCCATGTCAGAGTCCTATCTGGTCCATGTCAGAGTCCTACCTAGTCCATGTCAGAGTCCTATCTGGTCCATGTCAGAGTCCTATCTGGTCCATGTCAGAGTCCTATCTGCTCCATGTCAGAGTCCTACCTGGTCCATGTCAGAGTCCTATCTGGTCCATGTCAGAGTCCTATCTGGTCCACGTCAGAGTCCTACCTGGTCCATGTCAGAGTCCTACCTGGCTCTGGTCCATGTCAGAGTCCTATCTGGTCCATGTCAGAGTCCTATCTGGTCCATGTCAGAGTCCTATCTGTTCCATGTCAGAGTCCTATCTGCTCCATGTCAGAGTCCTACCTGGTCCATGTCAGAGTCCTATCTGGTCCATGTCAGAGTCCTATCTGGTCCACGTCAGAGTCCTACCTGGTCCATGTCAGAGTCCTACCTGGCTCTGGTCCATGTTAGAGTCCTACCTGGTCCATGTCAGAGTCCTACCTGGCTCTGGTCCATGTCAGAGTCCTATCTGGTCCATGTCAGAGTCCTCTCTGGTCCATGTCAGAGTCCTACCTGGCTCTGGTCCATGTCAGAGTCCTACCTGGTCCATGTCAGAGTCCTATCTGGTCCATGTCAGAGTCCTATCTGGTCCATGTCAGAGTCCTATCTGGCTCTGGTCCATGTCAGAGTCCTATCTGGTCCATGTCAGAGTCCTATCTGGTCCATGTCAGAGTCCTACTTAGTCCATGTCAGAGTCCCATCTGGTTCATGTCAGAGTCCTACCTGGTCCATGTCAGAGTCCTATCTGGTCCATGTCAGAGTCCTATCTGGCTCTGGTCCATGTCAGAGTCCTACCTGGTCCATGTCAGAGTCCTATCTGGTCCATGTCAGAGTCCTATCTGGTCCATGTCAGAGTCCTATCTGGTCCATGTCAGTCCTATCTGGTTCATGTCAGAGTCCTATCTGGTCCATGTCAGAGTCCTATCTGGTCCATGTCAGAGTCATACCTGGCTCTGGTCCATGTCAGAGTCCTACCTGGTCCATGTCAGAGTCCTATCTGGTCCATGTCAGAGTCCTATCTGGTCCATGTCAGAGTCCTATCTGGTCCATGTCAGAATCCTATCTGGTCCCTGTCAGAGTCCTATCTGGTCCATGTCAGAGTCCTACCTGGCTCTGGTCCATGTCAGAGTCCTACCTGGCTCTGGTACATGTCAGAGTCCTACCTGGTCCATGTCAGATTCCTATCTGGTCAATGTCAGAGTCCTACCTGGCTCTGGTCCATGGCAGAGTCCTATCTGGTCCATGTCAGAGTCCTATCTGGTCCATGTCAGTCCTATCTGGTCCATGTCAGAGTCCTCTCTGGTCCATGTCAGAGTCCTACCTGGCTCTGGTCCATGTCAGAGTCCTACCTGGTCCATGTCAGAGTCCTATCTGGTCCATGTCAGAGTCCTATCTGGTCCATGTCAGAGTCCTATCTGGTCCATGTCAGAGTCCTACCTAGTCCATGTCAGAGTCCTATCTGGTCCATGTCAGAGTCCTATCTGGTCCATGTCAGAGTCCTATCTGCTCCATGTCAGAGTCCTACCTGGTCCATGTCAGAGTCCTATCTGGTCCATGTCAGAGTCCTATCTGGTCCATGTCAGAGTCCTATCTGGCTCTGGTCCATGTCAGAGTCCTATCTGGTCCATGTCAGAGTCCTATCTGGTCCATGTCAGAGTCCTATCTGGTCCATGTCAGAGTCCTATCTGGTCCATGTCAGAGTCCTACCTGGTCCATGTCAGAGTCCTATCTGTTCCATGTCAGAGTCCTATCTGGCTCTGGTCCATGTCAGAGTCCTACCTGGTCCATGTCAGAGTCCTATCTGGTCCATGTCAGAGTCCTATCTGGTCCATGTCAGTCCTATCTGGTTCATGTCAGAGTCCTATCTGGTCCATGTCAGAGTCCTACCTGGCTCTGGTACATGTCAGAGTCCTACCTGGTCCATGTCAGATTCCTATCTGGTCAATGTCAGAGTCCTACCTGGCTCTGGTCCATGGCAGAGTCCTATCTGGTCCATGTCAGAGTCCTATCTGGTCCATGTCAGTCCTATCTGGTCCATGTCAGAGTCCTCTCTGGTCCATGTCAGAGTCCTACCTGGCTCTGGTCCATGTCAGAGTCCTACCTGGTCCATGTCAGAGTCCTATCTGGTCCATGTCAGAGTCCTATCTGGTCCATGTCAGAGTCCTATCTGGTCCATGTCAGAGTCCTACCTAGTCCATGTCAGAGTCCTATCTGGTCCATGTCAGAGTCCTATCTGGTCCATGTCAGAGTCCTATCTGCTCCATGTCAGAGTCCTACCTGGTCCATGTCAGAGTCCTATCTGGTCCATGTCAGAGTCCTATCTGGTCCATGTCAGAGTCCTATCTGGCTCTGGTCCATGTCAGAGTCCTATCTGGTCCATGTCAGAGTCCTATCTGGTCCATGTCAGAGTCCTATCTGGTCCATGTCAGAGTCCTATCTGGTCCATGTCAGAGTCCTACCTGGTCCATGTCAGAGTCCTATCTGTTCCATGTCAGAGTCCTATCTGGCTCTGGTCCATGTCAGAGTCCTACCTGGTCCATGTCAGAGTCCTATCTGGTCCATGTCAGAGTCCTATCTGGTCCATGTCAGAGTCCTCTCTGGTCCATGTCAGAGTCCTACCTGGCTCTGGTCCATGTCAGAGTCCTACCTGGCTCTGGTCCATGTCAGAGTCCTACCTGGCTCTGGTCCATGTCAGAGTCCTACCTGGTCCATGTCAGAGTCCTATCTGGTCAATGTCAGAGTCCTACCTGGCTCTGGTCCATGTCAGAGTCCTATCTGGTCCATGTCAGAGTCCTATCTGGCTCTGGTCCATGTCAGAGTCCTATCTGGTCCATGTCAGAGTCCTATCTGGTCCATGTCAGAGTCCTATCTGGACCATGTCAGAGTCCTACCTGGCTCTGGTCCATGTCAGAGTCCTACCTGGTCCATGTCAGAGTCCTATCTGGTCCATGTCAGAGTCCTATCTGGTCCATGTCAGAGTCATACCTGGCTCTGGTCCATGTCAGAGTCCTACCTGGTCCATGTCAGAGTCCTATCTGGTCCATGTCAGAGTCCTATCTGGTCCATGTCAGAGTCCTACCTGGCTCTGGTCCATGTCAGAGTCCTACCTGGTCCATGTCAGAGTCCTATCTGGTCCATGTCAGAGTCCTATCTGGTCCATGTCAGAGTCCTATCTGGTCCATGTCAGAATCCTATCTGGTCCCTGTCAGAGTCCTATCTGGTCCATGTCAGAGTCCTACCTGGCTCTGGTCCATGTCAGAGTCCTACCTGGCTCTGGTACATGTCAGAGTCCTACCTGGTCCATGTCAGATTCCTATCTGGTCAATGTCAGAGTCCTACCTGGCTCTGGTCCATGGCAGAGTCCTATCTGGTCCATGTCAGAGTCCTATCTGGTCCATGTCAGTCCTATCTGGTCCATGTCAGAGTCCTCTCTGGTCCATGTCAGAGTCCTACCTGGCTCTGGTCCATGTCAGAGTCCTACCTGGTCCATGTCAGAGTCATATCTGGTCAATGTCAGAGTCCTACCTGGTCCATGTCAGAGTCCTACCTGGTCCATGTCAGAGTCCTATCTGGTCCATGTCAGAGTCCTATCTGGTCCATGTCAGAGTCCTATCTGGTCCATGTCAGAGTCCTACCTAGTCCATGTCAGAGTCCTATCTGGTCCATGTCAGAGTCCTATCTGGTCCATGTCAGAGTCCTATCTGCTCCATGTCAGAGTCCTACCTGGTCCATGTCAGAGTCCTATCTGGTCCATGTCAGAGTCCTATCTGGTCCATGTCAGAGTCCTACCTGGCTCTGGTCCATGTCAGAGTCCTATCTGGTCCATGTCAGAGTCCTATCTGGTCCATGTCAGAGTCCTATCTGTTCCATGTCAGAGTCCTACCTGGTCCATGTCAGAGTCCTATCTGGTCCATGTCAGAGTCCTATCTGGTCCACGTCAGAGTCCTACCTGGTCCATGTCAGAGTCCTACCTGGCTCTGGTCCATGTTAGAGTCCTACCTGGTCCATGTCAGAGTCCTACCTGGCTCTGGTCCATGTCAGAGTCCTATCTGGTCCATGTCAGAGTCCTCTCTGGTCCATGTCAGAGTCCTACCTGGCTCTGGTCCATGTCAGAGTCCTACCTGGTCCATGTCAGAGTCCTATCTGGTCCATGTCAGAGTCCTATCTGGTCCATGTCAGAGTCCTATCTGGCTCTGGTCCATGTCAGAGTCCTATCTGGTCCATGTCAGAGTCCTATCTGGTCCATGTCAGAGTCCTACTTAGTCCATGTCAGAGTCCTATCTGGTTCATGTCAGAGTCCTACCTCGTCCATGTCAGAGTCCTATCTGGTCCATGTCAGAGTCCTATCTGGCTCTGGTCCATGTCAGAGTCCTACCTGGTCCATGTCAGAGTCCTATCTGGTCCATGTCAGAGTCCTATCTGGTCCATGTCAGAGTCCTATCTGGTCCATGTCAGTCCTATCTGGTTCATGTCAGAGTCCTATCTGGTCCATGTCAGAGTCCTATCTGGTCCATGTCAGAGTCATACCTGGCTCTGGTCCAAGTCAGAGTCCTACCTGGTCCATGTCAGAGTCCTATCTGGTCCATGTCAGAGTCCTATCTGGTCCATGTCAGAGTCCTATCTGGTCCATGTCAGAATCCTATCTGGTCCCTGTCAGAGTCCTATCTGGTCCATGTCAGAGTCCTACCTGGCTCTGGTCCATGTCAGAGTCCTACCTGGCTCTGGTACATGTCAGAGTCCTACCTGGTCCATGTCAGATTCCTATCTGGTCAATGTCAGAGTCCTACCTGGCTCTGGTCCATGGAAGAGTCCTATCTGGTCCATGTCAGAGTCCTATCTGGTCCATGTCAGTCCTATCTGGTCCATGTCAGAGTCCTCTCTGGTCCATGTCAGAGTCCTACCTGGCTCTGGTCCATGTCAGAGTCCTACCTGGCTCTGGTACATGTCAGAGTCCTACCTGGCCCATGTCAGATTCCTATCTGGTCAATGTCAGAGTCCTACCTGGCTCTGGTCCATGGCAGAGTCCTATCTGGTCCATGTCAGAGTCCTATCTGGTCCATGTCAGTCCTATCTGGTCCATGTCAGAGTCCTCTCTGGTCCATGTCAGAGTCCTACCTGGCTCTGGTCCATGTCAGAGTCCTACCTGGTCCATGTCAGAGTCATATCTGGTCAATGTCAGAGTCCTACCTGGTCCATGTCAGAGTCCTACCTGGTCCATGTCAGAGTCCTATCTGGTCCATGTCAGAGTCCTATCTGGTCCATGTCAGAGTCCTATCTGGTCCATGTCAGAGTCCTACCTAGTCCATGTCAGAGTCCTATCTGGTCCATGTCAGAGTCCTATCTGGTCCATGTCAGAGTCCTATCTGCTCCATGTCAGAGTCCTACCTGGTCCATGTCAGAGTCCTATCTGGTCCATGTCAGAGTCCTACCTGGTCCATGTCAGAGTCCTATCTGGTCCATGTCAGAGTCCTATCTGGTCCACGTCAGAGTCCTACCTGGTCCATGTCAGAGTCCTACCTGGCTCTGGTCCATGTTAGAGTCCTACCTGGTCCATGTCAGAGTCCTACCTGGCTCTGGTCCATGTCAGAGTCCTATCTGGTCCATGTCAGAGTCCTCTCTGGTCCATGTCAGAGTCCTACCTGGCTCTGGTCCATGTCAGAGTCCTACCTGGTCCATGTCTGAGTCCTATCTGGTCCATGTCAGAGTCCTATCTGGTCCATGTCAGAGTCCTATCTGGCTCTGGTCCATGTCAGAGTCCTATCTGGTCCATGTCAGAGTCCTATCTGGTCCATGTCAGAGTCCTACTTAGTCCATGTCAGAGTCCTATCTGGTTCATGTCAGAGTCCTACCTGGTCCATGTCAGAGTCCTATCTGGTCCATGTCAGAGTCCTATCTGGCTCTGGTCCATGTCAGAGTCCTACCTGGTCCATGTCAGAGTCCTATCTGGTCCATGTCAGAGTCCTATCTGGTCCATGTCAGAGTCCTATCTGGTCCATGTCAGTCCTATCTGGTTCATGTCAGAGTCCTATCTGGTCCATGTCAGAGTCCTATCTGGTCCATGTCAGAGTCATACCTGGCTCTGGTCCATGTCAGAGTCCTACCTGGTCCATGTCAGAGTCCTATCTGGTCCATGTCAGAGTCCTATCTGGTCCATGTCAGAGTCCTATCTGGTCCATGTCAGAATCCTATCTGGTCCCTGTCAGAGTCCTATCTGGTCCATGTCAGAGTCCTACCTGGCTCTGGTCCATGTCAGAGTCCTACCTGGCTCTGGTACATGTCAGAGTCCTACCTGGTCCATGTCAGATTCCTATCTGGTCAATGTCAGAGTCCTACCTGGCTCTGGTCCATGGCAGAGTCCTATCTGGTCCATGTCAGAGTCCTATCTGGTCCATGTCAGTCCTATCTGGTCCATGTCAGAGTCCTCTCTGGTCCATGTCAGAGTCCTACCTGGCTCTGGTCCATGTCAGAGTCCTACCTGGTCCATGTCAGAGTCCTATCTGGTCCATGTCAGAGTCCTATCTGGTCCATGTCAGAGTCCTATCTGGTCCATGTCAGAGTCCTACCTAGTCCATGTCAGAGTCCTATCTGGTCCATGTCAGAGTCCTATCTGGTCCATGTCAGAGTCCTATCTGCTCCATGTCAGAGTCCTACCTGGTCCATGTCAGAGTCCTATCTGGTCCATGTCAGAGTCCTATCTGGTCCATGTCAGAGTCCTATCTGGCTCTGGTCCATGTCAGAGTCCTATCTGGTCCATGTCAGAGTCCTATCTGGTCCATGTCAGAGTCCTATCTGGTCCATGTCAGAGTCCTATCTGGTCCATGTCAGAGTCCTACCTGGTCCATGTCAGAGTCCTATCTGTTCCATGTCAGAGTCCTATCTGGCTCTGGTCCATGTCAGAGTCCTACCTGGTCCATGTCAGAGTCCTATCTGGTCCATGTCAGAGTCCTATCTGGTCCATGTCAGTCCTATCTGGTTCATGTCAGAGTCCTATCTGGTCCATGTCAGAGTCCTACCTGGCTCTGGTACATGTCAGAGTCCTACCTGGTCCATGTCAGATTCCTATCTGGTCAATGTCAGTCCTATCTGGTCCATGTCAGAGTCCTCTCTGGTCCATGTCAGAGTCCTACCTGGCTCTGGTCCATGTCAGAGTCCTACCTGGTCCATGTCAGAGTCCTATCTGGTCCATGTCAGAGTCCTATCTGGTCCATTTCAGAGTCCTATCTGGTCCATGTCAGAGTCCTACCTAGTCCATGTCAGAGTCCTATCTGGTCCATGTCAGAGTCCTATCTGGTCCATGTCAGAGTCCTATCTGCTCCATGTCAGAGTCCTACCTGGTCCATGTCAGAGTCCTATCTGGTCCATGTCAGAGTCCTATCTGGTCCATGTCAGAGTCCTATCTGGCTCTGGTCCATGTCAGAGTCCTATCTGGTCCATGTCAGAGTCCTATCTGGTCCATGTCAGAGTCCTATCTGGTCCATGTCAGAGTCCTATCTGGTCCATGTCAGAGTCCTACCTGGTCCATGTCAGAGTCCTATCTGTTCCATGTCAGAGTCCTATCTGGCTCTGGTCCATGTCAGAGTCCTACCTGGTCCATGTCAGAGTCCTATCTGGTCCATGTCAGAGTCCTATCTGGTCCATGTCAGAGTCCTACCTGGCTCTGGTCCATGTCAGAGTCCTACCTGGCTCTGGTCCATGTCAGAGTCCTACCTGGCTCTGGTCCATGTCAGAGTCCTACCTGGTCCATGTCAGAGTCCTATCTGGTCAATGTCAGAGTCCTACCTGGCTCTGGTCCATGTCAGAGTCCTATCTGGTCCATGTCAGAGTCCTATCTGGCTCTGGTCCATGTCAGAGTCCTATCTGGTCCATGTCAGAGTCCTATCTGGTCCATGTCAGAGTCCTATCTGGACCATGTCAGAGTCCTACCTGGCTCTGGTCCATGTCAGAGTCCTATCTGGTCCATGTCAGAGTCCTATCTGGTCCATGTCAGAGTCCTATCTGGTCCATGTCAGAGTCATACCTGGCTCTGGTCCATGTCAGAGTCCTACCTGGTCCATGTCAGAGTCCTATCTGGTCCATGTCAGAGTCCTATCTGGTCCATGTCAGAGTCCTACCTGGCTCTGGTCCATGTCAGAGTCCTACCTGGTCCATGTCAGAGTCCTATCTGGTCCATGTCAGAGTCCTATCTGGTCCATGTCAGAGTCCTATCTGGTCCATGTCAGAATCCTATCTGGTCCCTGTCAGAGTCCTATCTGGTCCATGTCAGAGTCCTACCTGGCTCTGGTCCATGTCAGAGTCCTATCTGGTCCATGTCAGAGTCCTCTCTGGTCCATGTCAGAGTCCTACCTGGCTCTGGTCCATGTCAGAGTCCTACCTGGTCCATGTCAGAGTCCTATCTGGTCCATGTCAGAGTCCTATCTGGTCCATGTCAGAGTCCTATCTGGCTCTGGTCCATGTCAGAGTCCTATCTGGTCCATGTCAGAGTCCTATCTGGTCCATGTCAGAGTCCTACTTAGTCCATGTCATAGTCCTATCTGGTTCATGTCAGAGTCCTACCTCGTCCATGTCAGAGTCCTATCTGGTCCATGTCAGAGTCCTATCTGGCTCTGGTCCATGTCAGAGTCCTACCTGGTCCATGTCAGAGTCCTATCTGGTCCATGTCAGAGTCCTATCTGGTCCATGTCAGAGTCCTATCTGGTCCATGTCAGTCCTATCTGGTTCATGTCAGAGTCCTATCTGGTCCATGTCAGAGTCCTATCTGGTCCATGTCAGAGTCATACCTGGCTCTGGTCCATGTCAGAGTCCTACCTGGTCCATGTCAGAGTCCTATCTGGTCCATGTCAGAGTCCTATCTGGTCCATGTCAGAGTCCTATCTGGTCCATGTCAGAATCCTATCTGGTCCCTGTCAGAGTCCTATCTGGTCCATGTCAGAGTCCTACCTGGCTCTGGTCCATGTCAGAGTCCTACCTGGCTCTGGTACATGTCAGAGTCCTACCTGGTCCATGTCAGATTCCTATCTGGTCAATGTCAGAGTCCTACCTGGCTCTGGTCCATGGCAGAGTCCTATCTGGTCCATGTCAGAGTCCTATCTGGTCCATGTCAGTCCTATCTGGTCCATGTCAGAGTCCTCTCTGGTCCATGTCAGAGTCCTACCTGGCTCTGGTCCATGTCAGAGTCCTACCTGGCTCTGGTACATGTCAGAGTCCTACCTGGTCCATGTCAGATTCCTATCTGGTCAATGTCAGAGTCCTACCTGGCTCTGGTCCATGGCAGAGTCCTATCTGGTCCATGTCAGAGTCCTATCTGGTCCATGTCAGTCCTATCTGGTCCATGTCAGAGTCCTCTCTGGTCCATGTCAGAGTCCTACCTGGCTCTGGTCCATGTCAGAGTCCTACCTGGTCCATGTCAGAGTCATATCTGGTCAATGTCAGAGTCCTACCTGGTCCATGTCAGAGTCCTACCTGGTCCATGTCAGAGTCCTATCTGGTCCATGTCAGAGTCCTATCTGGTCCATGTCAGAGTCCTATCTGGTCCATGTCAGAGTCCTACCTAGTCCATGTCAGAGTCCTATCTGGTCCATGTCAGAGTCCTATCTGGTCCATGTCAGAGTCCTATCTGCTCCATGTCAGAGTCCTACCTGGTCCATGTCAGAGTCCTATCTGGTCCATGTCAGAGTCCTATCTGGTCCACGTCAGAGTCCTACCTGGTCCATGTCAGAGTCCTACCTGGCTCTGGTCCATGTCAGAGTCCTATCTGGTCCATGTCAGAGTCCTATCTGGTCCATGTCAGAGTCCTATCTGGTCCATGTCAGAGTCCTATCTGCTCCATGTCAGAGTCCTACCTGGTCCATGTCAGAGTCCTATCTGGTCCATGTCAGAGTCCTATCTGGTCCACGTCAGAGTCCTACCTGGTCCATGTCAGAGTCCTACCTGGCTCTGGTCCATGTTAGAGTCCTACCTGGTCCATGTCAGAGTCCTACCTGGCTCTGGTCCATGTCAGAGTCCTATCTGGTCCATGTCAGAGTCCTCTCTGGTCCATGTCAGAGTCCTACCTGGCTCTGGTCCATGTCAGAGTCCTACCTGGTCCATGTCAGAGTCCTATCTGGTCCATGTCAGAGTCCTATCTGGTCCATGTCAGAGTCCTATCTGGCTCTGGTCCATGTCAGAGTCCTATCTGGTCCATGTCAGAGTCCTATCTGGTCCATGTCAGAGTCCTACTTAGTCCATGTCAGAGTCCTATCTGGTTCATGTCAGAGTCCTACCTGGTCCATGTCAGAGTCCTATCTGGTCCATGTCAGAGTCCTATCTGGCTCTGGTCCATGTCAGAGTCCTACCTGGTCCATGTCAGAGTCCTATCTGGTCCATGTCAGAGTCCTATCTGGTCCATGTCAGAGTCCTATCTGGTCCATGTCAGTCCTATCTGGTTCATGTCAGAGTCCTATCTGGTCCATGTCAGAGTCCTATCTGGTCCATGTCAGAGTCATACCTGGCTCTGGTCCATGTCAGAGTCCTACCTGGTCCATGTCAGAGTCCTATCTGGTCCATGTCAGAGTCCTATCTGGTCCATGTCAGAGTCCTATCTGGTCCATGTCAGAATCCTATCTGGTCCCTGTCAGAGTCCTATCTGGTCCATGTCAGAGTCCTACCTGGCTCTGGTCCATGTCAGAGTCCTACCTGGCTCTGGTACATGTCAGAGTCCTACCTGGTCCATGTCAGATTCCTATCTGGTCAATGTCAGAGTCCTACCTGGCTCTGGTCCATGGCAGAGTCCTATCTGGTCCATGTCAGAGTCCTATCTGGTCCATGTCAGTCCTATCTGGTCCATGTCAGAGTCCTCTCTGGTCCATGTCAGAGTCCTACCTGGCTCTGGTCCATGTCAGAGTCCTACCTGGTCCATGTCAGAGTCATATCTGGTCAATGTCAGAGTCCTACCTGGTCCATGTCAGAGTCCTACCTGGTCCATGTCAGAGTCCTATCTGGTCCATGTCAGAGTCCTATCTGGTCCATGTCAGAGTCCTATCTGGTCCATGTCAGAGTCCTACCTAGTCCATGTCAGAGTCCTATCTGGTCCATGTCAGAGTCCTATCTGGTCCATGTCAGAGTCCTATCTGCTCCATGTCAGAGTCCTACCTGGTCCATGTCAGAGTCCTATCTGGTCCATGTCAGAGTCCTATCTGGTCCACGTCAGAGTCCTACCTGGTCCATGTCAGAGTCCTACCTGGCTCTGGTCCATGTCAGAGTCCTATCTGGTCCATGTCAGAGTCCTATCTGGTCCATGTCAGAATCCTATCTGGTCCCTGTCAGAGTCCTATCTGGTCCATGTCAGAGTCCTACCTGGCTCTGGTCCATGTCAGAGTCCTACCTGGCTCTGGTACATGTCAGAGTCCTACCTGGTCCATGTCAGATTCCTATCTGGTCAATGTCAGAGTCCTACCTGGCTCTGGTCCATGGCAGAGTCCTATCTGGTCCATGTCAGAGTCCTATCTGGTCCATGTCAGTCCTATCTGGTCCATGTCAGAGTCCTCTCTGGTCCATGTCAGAGTCCTACCTGGCTCTGGTCCATGTCAGAGTCCTACCTGGTCCATGTCAGAGTCATATCTGGTCAATGTCAGAGTCCTACCTGGTCCATGTCAGAGTCCTACCTGGTCCATGTCAGAGTCCTATCTGGTCCATGTCAGAGTCCTATCTGGTCCATGTCAGAGTCCTATCTGGTCCATGTCAGAGTCCTACCTAGTCCATGTCAGAGTCCTATCTGGTCCATGTCAGAGTCCTATCTGGTCCATGTCAGAGTCCTATCTGCTCCATGTCAGAGTCCTACCTGGTCCATGTCAGAGTCCTATCTGGTCCATGTCAGAGTCCTATCTGGTCCACGTCAGAGTCCTACCTGGTCCATGTCAGAGTCCTACCTGGCTCTGGTCCATGTCAGAGTCCTATCTGGTCCATGTCAGAGTCCTACCTGGTCCATGTCAGATTCCTATCTGGTCAATGTCAGAGTCCTACCTGGCTCTGGTCCATGGCAGAGTCCTATCTGGTCCATGTCAGAGTCCTATCTGGTCCATGTCAGTCCTATCTGGTCCATGTCAGAGTCCTCTCTGGTCCATGTCAGAGTCCTACCTGGCTCTGGTCCATGTCAGAGTCCTACCTGGTCCATGTCAGAGTCATATCTGGTCAATGTCAGAGTCCTACCTGGTCCATGTCAGAGTCCTACCTGGTCCATGTCAGAGTCCTATCTGGTCCATGTCAGAGTCCTATCTGGTCCATGTCAGAGTCCTATCTGGTCCATGTCAGAGTCCTACCTAGTCCATGTCAGAGTCCTATCTGGTCCATGTCAGAGTCCTATCTGCTCCATGTCAGAGTCCTACCTGGTCCATGTCAGAGTCCTATCTGGTCCATGTCAGAGTCCTATCTGGTCCACGTCAGAGTCCTACCTGGTCCATGTCAGAGTCCTACCTGGCTCTGGTCCATGTCAGAGTCCTATCTGGTCCATGTCAGAGTCCTATCTGGTCCATGTCAGAGTCCTATCTGTTCCATGTCAGAGTCCTATCTGCTCCATGTCAGAGTCCAACCTGGTCCATGTCAGAGTCCTATCTGGTCCATGTCAGAGTCCTATCTGGTCCACGTCAGAGTCCTACCTGGTCCATGTCAGAGTCCTACCTGGCTCTGGTCCATGTTAGAGTCCTACCTGGTCCATGTCAGAGTCCTACCTGGCTCTGGTCCATGTCAGAGTCCTATCTGGTCCATGTCAGAGTCCTCTCTGGTCCATGTCAGAGTCCTACCTGGCTCTGGTCCATGTCAGAGTCCTATCTGGTCCATGTCAGAGTCCCATCTGGTCCATGTCAGAGTCCTATCTGGCTCTGGTCCATGTCAGAGTCCTATCTGGTCCATGTCAGAGTCCTATCTGGTCCATGTCAGAGTCCTACTTAGTCCATGTCAGAGTCCTATCTGGTTCATGTCAGAGTCCTACCTGGTCCATGTCAGAGTCCTATCTGGTCCATGTCAGAGTCCTATCTGGCTCTGGTCCATGTCAGAGTCCTACCTGGTCCATGTCAGAGTCCTATCTGGTCCATGTCAGAGTCCTATCTGGTCCATGTCAGAGTCCTATCTGGTCCATGTCAGTCCTATCTGGTTCATGTCAGAGTCCTATCTGGTCCATGTCAGAGTCCTATCTGGTCCATGTCAGAGTCATACCTGGCTCTGGTCCATGTCAGAGTCCTACCTGGTCCATGTCAGAGTCCTATCTGGTCCATGTCAGAGTCCTATCTGGTCCATGTCAGAGTCCTATCTGGTCCATTTCAGAATCCTATCTGGTCCCTGTCAGAGTCCTATCTGGTCCATGTCAGAGTCCTACCTGGCCCTGGTCCATGTCAGAGTCCTACCTGGCTCTGGTACATGTCAGAGTCCTACCTGGTCCATGTCAGAGTCCTATCTGGTCAATGTCAGAGTCCTACCTGGCTCTGGTCCATGGCAGAGTCCTATCTGGTCCATGGCAGAGTCCTATCTGGTCCATGTCAGAGTCCTATCTGGCTCTGGTCCACGTCAGAGTCCTACCTGGTCCATGTCAGAGTCCTACCTGGCTCTGGTCCATGTCAGAGTCCTATCTGGTCCATGTCAGAGTCCTATCTGGTCCATGTCAGAGTCCTATCTGTTCCATGTCAGAGTCCTATCTGCTCCATGTCAGAGTCCTACCTGGTCCATGTCAGAGTCCTATCTGGTCCATGTCAGAGTCCTATCTGGTCCACGTCAGAGTCCTACCTGGTCCATGTCAGAGTCCTACCTGGCTCTGGTCCATGTTAGAGTCCTACCTGGTCCATGTCAGAGTCCTACCTGGCTCTGGTCCATGTCAGAGTCCTATCTGGTCCATGTCAGAGTCCTCTCTGGTCCATGTCAGAGTCCTACCTGGCTCTGGTCCATGTCAGAGTCCTACCTGGTCCATGTCAGAGTCCTATCTGGTCCATGTCAGAGTCCTATCTGGTCCATGTCAGAGTCCTATCTGGCTCTGGTCCATGTCAGAGTCCTATCTGGTCCATGTCAGAGTCCTATCTGGTCCATGTCAGAGTCCTACTTAGTCCATGTCAGAGTCCTATCTGGTTCATGTCAGAGTCCTACCTGGTCCATGTCAGAGTCCTATCTGGTCCATGTCAGTCCTATCTGGTTCATGTCAGAGTCCTATCTGGTCCATGTCAGAGTCCTATCTGGTCCATGTCAGAGTCATACCTGGCTCTGGTCCATGTCAGAGTCCTACCTGGTCCATGTCAGAGTCCTATCTGGTCCATGTCAGAGTCCTATCTGGTCCATGTCAGAGTCCTATCTGGTCCATTTCAGAATCCTATCTGGTCCCTGTCAGAGTCCTATCTGGTCCATGTCAGAGTCCTACCTGGCCCTGGTCCATGTCAGAGTCCTACCTGGCTCTGGTACATGTCAGAGTCCTACCTGGTCCATGTCAGAGTCCTATCTGGTCAATGTCAGAGTCCTACCTGGCTCTGGTCCATGGCAGAGTCCTATCTGGTCCATGGCAGAGTCCTATCTGGTCCATGTCAGAGTCCTATCTGGCTCTGGTCCATGGCAGAGTCCTATCTGGTCCATGTCAGAGTCCTATCTGGTCCATTTCAGAATCCTATCTGGTCCCTGTCAGAGTCCTATCTGGTCCATGTCAGAGTCCTACCTGGCCCTGGTCCATGTCAGAGTCCTACCTGGCTCTGGTACATGTCAGAGTCCTACCTGGTCCATGTCAGAGTCCTATCTGGTCAATGTCAGAGTCCTACCTGGCTCTGGTCCATGGCAGAGTCCTATCTGGTCCATGGCAGAGTCCTATCTGGTCCATGTCAGAGTCCTATCTGGCTCTGGTCCATGGCAGAGTCCTATCTGGTCCATGTCAGAGTCCTATCTGGTCCATGTCAGAGTCCTATCAGGTCCATGTCAGTCTTTTTTTTTCTTTTTTTTTCTTTTTTTTTTTTTTTTTTTTTTTGATCCAAGATGGCGTAGCAGTAGGACGTATTGTCGTGTCGTGTCCCTTGTATATATCGTTTGTTTTCGTTTTTTTTTCTTCACATATCTTTAAAACTTTTTGCTGAACCTCAACTTCTTCTAAATACTCTCCTGCAACCCGCCTCACCCAACGTAGCTATTTTTCCTAAAGTATTTATATTTACTTCGGACCTGGAACCCCTCAACTGAAGCTAGCCAACTAACTACCAGCTTCAGCAAAACATTGCTAGCGGTCTTCAGCTAACCGGTCATCAGCTAACCTTTAGCTCGGAAAGCTCTCGCCAGTTCGAACAACGCGACTCTAACCAGAGCATAACGGACCTATTTATTATTTTATTTTATTTTTCATCCCCGGATTCCCATCGCAAACGGAACATTTTGAGCTCCTGGGCTTCAATATCCAGACCCACGACCGGTCCATCGACGTCACTGCATGAAGAGGAATAAACAGATACCCCAATCGCGACGTCCCCAAAGGCTAACTCTCTAGCCCTTGCTATCTCCTTGCTTGCAAATTCGGCCTGCTAACTGCTAGCTTGTTTAGCCCGGTCCGCTAACTGCTACCGTGTTTAGCACCGTCTACTAACTGTTAGCTTGTTAGCACAGGCCTGCTAACCGTCTGAATCGCCGCGTCCCAAACACTCACTGAACCCATATTTACTTTCTATCCCTTTTCGATTTTTAATTTGTTTATACCTTCCGGTAACCTGCCTCACCCAATGTGATACGGAACCGCTATTATCTTTACATTTTTAGAACACACTCAAGAACCTCCAGAAGCTAACCAGCTAACTGGCTACAAGCTATTTGGTCATTGTTAGTTTTCTAACCTGGATAACACTCGCTAGTCCAGCTTCCCTGCCCCATCCACCGCTGCCCCTTGG
This sequence comes from Oncorhynchus clarkii lewisi, assembly GCF_045791955.1. Lineage (NCBI taxonomy): Eukaryota > Metazoa > Chordata > Actinopteri > Salmoniformes > Salmonidae > Oncorhynchus > Oncorhynchus clarkii. The sequence goes on along the minus strand of NC_092176.1, from coordinate 47,809,426 downwards.
ACACTGATCACTTGGCTACATAGCTGATGCATGCTGGACTGTCCATTAATCACGGTAATCCATTCTGCTTGTTTATGTTTTATCTGTCGGCCCCAGCCGCACTTAGGCTCTGTGTGTAGTTAATCCGACCCTCTCTGCCTAACCAATCGCCATTCTACCTGCTGTTGTTGTGCTAGCTGATTAGCTGTTGTCTCACCTACTGTTTTAACTAGCTCTCCCAATTCAACACCTGTGATTACTGTATGCCTAGCTGTATGTCTCTCTCAAATGTCAATATGCCTTGTATACTGTTGTGCAGGTTAGTTATCATTGTTTTAGTTTACAATGGAGCCCCTAGTTCCACTCTTTATACCCCTGTTACCTCCTTTGTCCCACCCCCCACACATGCGGTGACCTCACCCATTACAACCAGCATGTCCAGAGATACAACCTCTCTCATCATCACCCAGTGCCTGGGCTTACCTCCGCTGTACCCGCACCCCACCATACCCCTGTTTGCGCATTATGCCCTGAATATATTCTACCATGCCCAGAAACCTGCTCCTCTTATTCTCTGTCCCCAACGCCCTAGGCGACCAGTTTTGATAGCCTTCAGCCGCACCCTCATACTACTCCTTCTCTGTTCCGCGGGTGATGTGGAGGTAAACCCAGGCCCTGCATGTCCCCAGGCACCCTCATTTGTTGACTTCTGTGATCGAAAAAGCCTTGGTTTCATGCATGTCAACATCAGAAGCCTCCTCCCTAAGTTTGTCTTACTCACTGCTCTAGCACACTCTGCTAACCCTGATGTCCTTGCCGTGTCTGAATCCTGGCTCAGGAAGGCCACCAAAAATTCTGAGATTTCCATACCCAACTATAACATCTTCCGTCAAGATAGAACTGCCAAAGGAGGAGGAGTTGCAGTCTACTGCAGAGATAGCCTGCAAAGTAATGTCATACTTTCCAGGTCCATACCCAAACAGTTCGAACTACTAATTTTGAAAATTACTCTCTCCAGAAATAAGTCTCTCACTGTTGCCGCCTGCTACCGACCCCCCTCAGCTCCCAGCTGTGCCCTGGACACCATTTGTGAATTGATCGCCCCCCATCTAGCTTCAGAGTTTGTTCTGTTAGGTGACCTAAACTGGGATATGCTTAACACCCCGGCAGTCCTACAATCTAAGCTAGATGCCCTCAATCTCACTCAAATCATCAAGGAACCCACCAGGTACAACCCTAACTCTGTAAACAAGGGCACCCTCATTGACGTCATCCTGACCAACTGGCCCTCCAAATACACCTCCGCTGTCTTCAACCAGGATCTCAGCGATCACTGCCTCATTGCCTGTATCCGCTACGGAGCCGCAGTCAAACGACCACCCCTCATCACTGTCAAACGCTCCCTAAAACACTTCTGTGAGCAGGCCTTTCTAATCGACCTGGCCCGGGTATCCTGGAAGGACATTGACCTCATCCCGTCAGTTGAGGATGCCTGGTCTTTCTTTAAAAGTAACTTCCTCACCATTTTAGATAAGCATGCTCCGTTCAAAAAATGCAGAACTAAGAACAGATATAGCCCCTGGTTCACTCCAGACCTGACTGCCCTCGACCAGCACAAAAACATCCTGTGGCGGACTGCACTAACATCGAACAGTCCCCGCGATATGCAACTGTTCAGGGAAGTCAGGAACCAATACACACAGTCAGTCAGGAAAGCTAAAGCCAACTTCTTCAGGCAGAAGTTTGCATCCTGTAGCTCCAACTCCAAAAAGTTCTGGGACACTGTGAAGTCCATGGAGAACAAGAGCACCTCCTCCCAGCTGCCCACTGCACTGAGGCTAGGTAACACGGTCACCACCGATAAATCCATGATTATCGAAAACTTCAACAAGCATTTCTCAACGGCTGGCCATGCCTTCCGCCTGGCTACTCCAACCTCGTCCAACAGCTCCCCCCCCCCCGCAGCTACTCGCCCAAGCCTCTCCAGGTTCTCCTTTACCCAAATCCAGATAGCAGATGTTCTGAAAGAGCTGCAAAACCTAGACCCGTACAAATCAGCTGGGCTTGACAATCTGGACCCTCTATTCCTGAAACTATCCGCCGCCATTGTCGCAACCCCTATTACCAGCCTGTTCAACCTCTCTTTCATATCGTCTGAGATCCCCAAGGATTGGAAAGCTGCCGCAGTCATCCCCCTCTTCAAAGGGGGCGACACCCTGGACCCAAACTGTTACAGACCAATATCCATCCTGCCCTGCCTATCTAAGGTCTTCGAAAGCCAAGTCAACAAACAGATCACTGACCATCTTGAATCCCACCGTACTTTCTCCGCTGTGCAATCTGGTTTCCGAGCCGGTCACGGGTGTACCTCAGCCACGCTCAAGGTACTAAACGATATCATAACCGCCATCGATAAAAGACAGTACTGTGCAGCCGTCTTCATAGACCTTGCCAAGGCTTTCGACTCTGTCAATCACCGTATTCTTATTGGCAGACTCAGTAGCCTCGGTTTTTCGGATGACTGCCTTGCCTGGTTCACCAATTACTTTGCAGACAGAGTTCAGTGTGTCAAATCGGAGGGCATGCTGTCCGGTCCTCTGGCAGTCTCTATGGGGGTGCAACAGGGTTCAATTCTCGGGCCGACTCTTTTCTCTGTATATATCAATGATGTTTCTCATGCTGCGTGCGATTCCCTGATCCACCTCTACGCAGACGACACCATTCTATATACTTCCGGCCCGTCCTTGGACACTGTGCTATCTAACCTCCAAACGAGCTTCAATGCCATACAGCACTCCTTCCGTGGCCTCCAACTGCTCTTAAACGCTAGTAAAACCAAATGCATGCTTTTCAACCGTTCGCTGCCTGCACCCGCACGCCTGACCAGCATCACCACCCTGGATGGTTCCGACCTTGAATATGTGGACATCTATAAGTACCTAGGTGTCTGGCTAGACTCTAAACTCTCCTTCCAGACCCATATCAAACATCTCCAATCGAAAATCAAATCAAGAGTCGGCTTTCTATTCCGCAACAAAGCCTCCTTCACTCACGCCGCCAAACTTACCCTAGTAAAACTGACTATCCTACCGATCCTCGACTTCGGCGATGTCATCTACAAAATTGCTTCCAACACTCTACTCAGCAAACTGGATGCAGTTTATCACAGTGCCATCCGTTTTGTCACTAAAGCACCTTATACCACCCACCACTGCGACTTGTATGCTCTAGTCGGCTGGCCCTCGTTACATATTCGTCGCCAGACCCACTGGCTCCAGGTCATCTACAAGTCCATGCTAGGTAAAGCTCCGCCTTATCTCAGTTCACTGGTTACGATGGCAACACCTATCCGTAGCACGCGCTCCAGCAGGTGTATCTCACTGATCATCCCTAAAGCCAACACCTCATTTGGCCGCCTTTCGTTCCAGTTCTCTGCTGCCTGTGATTGGAACGAATTGCAAAAATCGCTGAAGTTGGAGACTTTTATCTCCCTCACCAACTTCAAACATCTGCTATCTGAGCAGCTAACCGATCGCTGCAGCTGTACATAGTCTATTGGTAAATAGCCCACCCATTTTCACCTACCTCATCCCCATACTGTTTTTATTTATTTATTTTTCTGCTCTTTTGCACACCAATATCTCTACCTTTACATAACCATCTGATCATTTATCACTCCAGTGTTAATCTGCATAATTGTAATTATTTGCCTACCTTCTCATGCCTTTTGCACACAATGTATATATAGACTCCCCTTTTTTCTACTGTGTTATTGACTTGTTAATTGTTTACTCCATGTGTAACTCTGTGTTGTCTGTTCACACTGCTATGCCTTATCTTGGCCAGGTCGCAGTTGCAAATGAGAACTTGTTCTCAACTAGCCTACCTGGTTAAATAAAATACAAATAAAAAAATAAAAAATAAAAATCTGGTCCATGTCAGAGTCCTCTCTGGTCCATGTCAGAGTCCTACCTGGCTCTGGTCCATGTCAGAGTCCTATCTGGTCCATGTCAGAGTCCTATCTGGTCCATGTCAGAGTCCTATCTGGCTCTGGTCCATGTCAGAGTCCTATCTGGTCCATGTCAGAGTCCTATCTGGTCCATGTCAGAGTCCTATCTGGTCCATGTCAGAGTCCTACCTAGTCCATGTCAGAGTCCTATCTGGTCCATGTCAGAGTCCTACCTGGTCCATGTCAGAGTCCTATCTGGTCCATGTCAGAGTCCTATCTGGCTCTGGTCCATGTCAGAGTCCTACCTGGTCCATGTCAGAGTCCTATCTGGTCCATGTCAGAGTCCTACCTAGTCCATGTCAGAGTCCTATCTGGCTCTGGTCCATGTCAGAGTCCTACCTGGTCCATGTCAGAGTCCTATCTGGTCCATGTCAGAGTCCTATCTGGTCCATGTCAGTCCTATCTGGTTCATGTCAGAGTCCTACCTGGTCCATGTCAGAGTCCTATCTGGTCCATGTCAAAGTCCTATCTGGCTCTGGTCCATGTCAGAGTCCTATCTGGTCCATGTCAGAGTCCTATCTGGTCCATGTCAGAGTCCTACTTAGTCCATGTCAGAGTCCTATCTGGTCCATGTCAGAGTCCTACCTGGTCCATGTCAGAGTCCTATCTGGTCCATGTCAGAGTCCTATCTGGCTCTGGTCCATGTCAGAGTCCTACCTGGTCCATGTCAGAGTCCTATCTGGTCCATGTCAGAGTCCTATCTGGTCCATGTCAGAGTCCTATCTGGTCCATGTCAGTCCTATCTGGTTCATGTCAGAGTCCTATCTGGTCCATGTCAGAGTCCTATCTGGTCCATGTCAGAGTCATACCTGGCTCTGGTCCAAGTCAGAGTCCTACCTGGTCCATGTCAGAGTCCTATCTGGTCCATGTCAGAGTCCTATCTGGTCCATGTCAGAGTCCTATCTGGTCCATGTCAGAATCCTATCTGGTCCCTGTCAGAGTCCTATCTGGTCCATGTCAGAGTCCTACCTGGCCCTGGTCCATGTCAGAGTCCTACCTGGCTCTGGTACATGTCAGAGTCCTACCTGGTCCATGTCAGAGTCCTATCTGGTCAATGTCAGAGTCCTACCTGGCTCTGGTCCATGGCAGAGTCCTATCTGGTCCATGTCAGAGTCCTATCTGGTCCATGTCAGTCCTATCTGGTCCATGTCAGAGTCCTCTCTGGTCCATGTCAGAGTCCTACCTGGCTCTGGTCCATGTCAGAGTCCTACCTGGTCCATGTCAGAGTCCTATCTGGTCCATGTCAGAGTCCTATCTGGTCCATGTCAGAGTCCTATCTGGCTCTGGTCCATGTCAGAGTCCTATCTGGTCCATGTCAGAGTCCTATCTGGTCCATGTCAGAGTCCTACCTAGTCCATGTCAGAGTCCTATCTGGTCCATGTCAGAGTCCTACCTGGTCCATGTCAGAGTCCTATCTGGTCCATGTCAGAGTCCTATCTGGCTCTGGTCCATGTCAGAGTCCTACCTGGTCCATGTCAGAGTCCTATCTGGTCCATGTCAGAGTCCTATCTGGTCCATGTCAGAGTCCTATCTGGTCCATGTCAGTCCTATCTGGTTCATGTCAGAGTCCTATCTGGTCCATGTCAGAGTCCTACCTGGCTCTGGTCCATGTCAGAGTCCTACCTGGTCCATGTCAGAGTCCTATCTGGTCCATGTCAGAGTCCTATCTGGTCCATGTCAGAGTCCTACCTGGCTCTGGTCCATGTCAGAGTCCTACCTGGCTCTGGTCCATGTCAGAGTCCTACCTGGCTCTGGTCCATGTCAGAGTCCTACCTGGTCCATGTCAGAGTCCTATCTGGTCAATGTCAGAGTCCTACCTGGCTCTGGTCCATGGCAGAGTACTATCTGGTCCATGTCAGAGTCCTATCTGGTCCATGTCAGTCCTATCTGGTCCATGTCAGAGTCCTATCTGGTCCATGTCAGAGTCCTATCTGGCTCTGGTCCATGTCAGAGTCCTATCTGCTCCATGTCAGAGTCCTACCTGGTCCATGTCAGAGTCCTATCTGGTCCATGTCAGAGTCCTATCTGGTCCACGTCAGAGTCCTACCTGGTCCATGTCAGAGTCCTACCTGGCTCTGGTCCATGTCAGAGTCCTATCTGGTCCATGTCAGAGTCCTATCTGGTCCATGTCAGAGTCCTATCTGGCTCTGGTCCATGTCAGAGTCCTATCTGGTCCATGTCAGAGTCCTATCTGGTCCATGTCAGAGTCCTATCTGGTCCATGTCAGAGTCCTATCTGCTCCATGTCAGAGTCCTACCTGGTCCATGTCAGAGTCCTATCTGGTCCATGTCAGAGTCCTATCTGGTCCACGTCAGAGTCCTACCTGGTCCATGTCAGAGTCCTACCTGGCTCTGGTCCATGTCAGAGTCCTATCTGGTCCATGTCAGAGTCCTATCTGGTCCATGTCAGAGTCCTACCTAGTCCATGTCAGAGTCCTATCTGGTCCATGTCAGAGTCCTACCTGGTCCATGTCAGAGTCCTATCTGGTCCATGTCAGAGTCCTATCTGGCTCTGGTCCATGTCAGAGTGCTACCTGGTCCATGTCAGAGTCCTATCTGGTCCATGTCAGAGTCCTATCTGGTCCATGTCAGAGTCCTATCTGGTCCATGTCAGAGTCCTACCTAGTCCATGTCAGAGTCCTATCTGGTCCATGTCAGAGTCCTACCTGGTCCATGTCAGAGTCCTATCTGGTCCATGTCAGAGTCCTATCTGGCTCTGGTCCATGTCAGAGTCCTACCTGGTCCATGTCAGAGTCCTATCTGGTCCATGTCAGAGTCCTATCTGGTCCATGTCAGAGTCCTATCTGGTCCATGTCAGTCCTATCTGGTTCATGTCAGAGTCCTATCTGGTCCATGTCAGAGTCCTATCTGGTCCATGTCAGAATCCTATCTCGTCCCTGTCAGAGTCCTATCTGGTCCATGTCAGAGTCCTATCTGGTCCATGTCAGAGTCCTACCTAGTCCATGTCAGAGTCCTATCTGGTCCATGTCAGAGTCCTACCTGGTCCATGTCAGAGTCCTATCTGGTCCATGTCAGAGTCCTATCTGGCTCTGGTCCATGTCAGAGTCCTACCTGGTCCATGTCAGAGTCCTATCTGGTCCATGTCAGAGTCCTATCTGGTCCATGTCAGAGTCCTATCTGGTCCATGTCAGTCCTATCTGGTTCATGTCAGAGTCCTATCTGGTCCATGTCAGAGTCCTACCTGGCTCTGGTCCATGTCAGAGTCCTACCTGGTCCATGTCAGAGTCCTATCTGGTCAATGTCAGAGTCCTACCTGGCTCTGGTCCATGGCAGAGTACTATCTGGTCCATGTCAGAGTCCTATCTGGTCCATGTCAGTCCTATCTGGTCCATGTCAGAGTCCTATCTGGTCCATGTCAGAGTCCTATCTGGCTCTGGTCCATGTCAGAGTCCTATCTGCTCCATGTCAGAGTCCTACCTGGTCCATGTCAGAGTCCTACCTGGCTCTGGTCCATGTCAGAGTCCTATCTGGTCCATGTCAGAGTCCTATCTGGTCCATGTCAGAGTCCTATCTGGCTCTGGTCCATGTCAGAGTCCTATCTGGTCCATGTCAGAGTCCTATCTGGTCCATGTCAGAGTCCTACCTAGTCCATGTCAGAGTCCTATCTGGTCCATGTCAGAGTCCTACCTGGTCCATGTCAGAGTCCTATCTGGTCCATGTCAGAGTCCTATCTGGCTCTGGTCCATGTCAGAGTGCTACCTGGTCCATGTCAGAGTCCTATCTGGTCCATGTCAGAGTCCTATCTGGTCCATGTCAGAGTCCTATCTGGTCCATGTCAGAGTCCTACCTAGTCCATGTCAGAGTCCTATCTGGTCCATGTCAGAGTCCTACCTGGTCCATGTCAGAGTCCTATCTGGTCCATGTCAGAGTCCTATCTGGCTCTGGTCCATGTCAGAGTCCTACCTGGTCCATGTCAGAGTCCTATCTGGTCCATGTCAGAGTCCTATCTGGTCCATGTCAGAGTCCTATCTGGTCCATGTCAGTCCTATCTGGTTCATGTCAGAGTCCTATCTGGTCCATGTCAGAGTCCTATCTGGTCCATGTCAGAATCCTATCTCGTCCCTGTCAGAGTCCTATCTGGTCCATGTCAGAGTCCTATCTGGTCCATGTCAGAGTCCTACCTAGTCCATGTCAGAGTCCTATCTGGTCCATGTCAGAGTCCTACCTGGTCCATGTCAGAGTCCTATCTGGTCCATGTCAGAGTCCTATCTGGCTCTGGTCCATGTCAGAGTCCTACCTGGTCCATGTCAGAGTCCTATCTGGTCCATGTCAGAGTCCTATCTGGTCCATGTCAGAGTCCTATCTGGTCCATGTCAGTCCTATCTGGTTCATGTCAGAGTCCTATCTGGTCCATGTCAGAGTCCTACCTGGCTCTGGTCCATGTCAGAGTCCTACCTGGTCCATGTCAGAGTCCTATCTGGTCAATGTCAGAGTCCTACCTGGCTCTGGTCCATGGCAGAGTACTATCTGGTCCATGTCAGAGTCCTATCTGGTCCATGTCAGTCCTATCTGGTCCATGTCTGAGTCCTATCTGGTCCATGTCAGAGTCCTATCTGGCTCTGGTCCATGTCAGAGTCCTATCTGCTCCATGTCAGAGTCCTACCTGGTCCATGTCAGAGTCCTATCTGGTCCATGTCAGAGTCCTATCTGGTCCACGTCAGAGTCCTACCTGGTCCATGTCAGAGTCCTACCTGGCTCTGGTCCATGTCAGAGTCCTATCTGGTCCATGTCAGAGTCCTATCTGGTCCATGTCAGAGTCCTATCTGGCTCTGGTCCATGTCAGAGTCCTATCTGGTCCATGTCAGAGTCCTATCTGGTCCATGTCAGAGTCCTATCTGGTCCATGTCAGAGTCCTATCTGCTCCATGTCAGAGTCCTACCTGGTCCATGTCAGAGTCCTATCTGGTCCATGTCAGAGTCCTATCTGGCTCTGGTCCATGTCAGAGTCCTACCTGGTCCATGTCAGAGTCCTATCTGGTCCATGTCAGAGTCCTACCTAGTCCATGTCAGAGTCCTATCTGGCTCTGGTCCATGTCAGAGTCCTACCTGGTCCATGTCAGAGTCCTATCTGGTCCATGTCAGAGTCCTATCTGGTCCATGTCAGTCCTATCTGGTTCATGTCAGAGTCCTACCTGGTCCATGTCAGAGTCCTATCTGGTCCATGTCAAAGTCCTATCTGGCTCTGGTCCATGTCAGAGTCCTATCTGGTCCATGTCAGAGTCCTATCTGGTCCATGTCAGAGTCCTACTTAGTCCATGTCAGAGTCCTATCTGGTCCATGTCAGAGTCCTACCTGGTCCATGTCAGAGTCCTATCTGGTCCATGTCAGAGTCCTATCTGGCTCTGGTCCATGTCAGAGTCCTACCTGGTCCATGTCAGAGTCCTATCTGGTCAATGTCAGAGTCCTACCTGGCTCTGGTCCATGGCAGAGTCCTATCTGGTCCATGTCAGAGTCCTATCTGGTCCATGTCAGTCCTATCTGGTCCATGTCAGAGTCCTCTCTGGTCCATGTCAGAGTCCTACCTGGCTCTGGTCCATGTCAGAGTCCTACCTGGTCCATGTCAGAGTCCTATCTGGTCCATGTCAGAGTCCTATCTGGTCCATGTCAGAGTCCTATCTGGCTCTGGTCCATGTCAGAGTCCTATCTGGTCCATGTCAGAGTCCTATCTGGTCCATGTCAGAGTCCTACCTAGTCCATGTCAGAGTCCTATCTGGTCCATGTCAGAGTCCTACCTGGTCCATGTCAGAGTCCTATCTGGTCCATGTCAGAGTCCTATCTGGCTCTGGTCCATGTCAGAGTCCTACCTGGTCCATGTCAGAGTCCTATCTGGTCCATGTCAGAGTCCTATCTGGTCCATGTCAGAGTCCTATCTGGTCCATGTCAGTCCTATCTGGTTCATGTCAGAGTCCTATCTGGTCCATGTCAGAGTCCTACCTGGCTCTGGTCCATGTCAGAGTCCTACCTGGTCCATGTCAGAGTCCTATCTGGTCCATGTCAGAGTCCTATCTGGTCCATGTCAGAGTCCTACCTGGCTCTGGTCCATGTCAGAGTCCTACCTGGCTCTGGTCCATGTCAGAGTCCTACCTGGCTCTGGTCCATGTCAGAGTCCTACCTGGTCCATGTCAGAGTCCTATCTGGTCAATGTCAGAGTCCTACCTGGCTCTGGTCCATGGCAGAGTACTATCTGGTCCATGTCAGAGTCCTATCTGGTCCATGTCAGTCCTATCTGGTCCATGTCAGAGTCCTATCTGGTCCATGTCAGAGTCCTATCTGGCTCTGGTCCATGTCAGAGTCCTATCTGCTCCATGTCAGAGTCCTACCTGGTCCATGTCAGAGTCCTATCTGGTCCATGTCAGAGTCCTATCTGGTCCACGTCAGAGTCCTACCTGGTCCATGTCAGAGTCCTACCTGGCTCTGGTCCATGTCAGAGTCCTATCTGGTCCATGTCAGAGTCCTATCTGGTCCATGTCAGAGTCCTATCTGGCTCTGGTCCATGTCAGAGTCCTATCTGGTCCATGTCAGAGTCCTATCTGGTCCATGTCAGAGTCCTATCTGGTCCATGTCAGAGTCCTATCTGCTCCATGTCAGAGTCCTACCTGGTCCATGTCAGAGTCCTATCTGGTCCATGTCAGAGTCCTATCTGGTCCACGTCAGAGTCCTACCTGGTCCATGTCAGAGTCCTACCTGGCTCTGGTCCATGTCAGAGTCCTATCTGGTCCATGTCAGAGTCCTATCTGGTCCATGTCAGAGTCCTACCTAGTCCATGTCAGAGTCCTATCTGGTCCATGTCAGAGTCCTACCTGGTCCATGTCAGAGTCCTATCTGGTCCATGTCAGAGTCCTATCTGGCTCTGGTCCATGTCAGAGTGCTACCTGGTCCATGTCAGAGTCCTATCTGGTCCATGTCAGAGTCCTACCTAGTCCATGTCAGAGTCCTATCTGGTCCATGTCAGAGTCCTATCTGGCTCTGGTCCATGTCAGAGTCCTATCTGGTCCATGTCAGAGTCCTATCTGGTCCATGTCAGAGTCCTATCTGGTCCATGTCAGAGTCCTACCTAGTCCATGTCAGAGTCCTATCTGGTCCATGTCAGAGTCCTACCTGGTCCATGTCAGAGTCCTATCTGGTCCATGTCAGAGTCCTATCTGGCTCTGGTCCATGTCAGAGTCCTACCTGGTCCATGTCAGAGTCCTATCTGGTCCATGTCAGAGTCCTATCTGGTCCATGTCAGAGTCCTATCTGGTCCATGTCAGTCCTATCTGGTTCATGTCAGAGTCCTATCTGGTCCATGTCAGAGTCCTATCTGGTCCATGTCAGAATCCTATCTCGTCCCTGTCAGAGTCCTATCTGGTCCATGTCAGAGTCCTATCTGGTCCATGTCAGAGTCCTACCTAGTCCATGTCAGAGTCCTATCTGGTCCATGTCAGAGTCCTACCTGGTCCATGTCAGAGTCCTATCTGGTCCATGTCAGAGTCCTATCTGGCTCTGGTCCATGTCAGAGTCCTACCTGGTCCATGTCAGAGTCCTATCTGGTCCATGTCAGAGTCCTATCTGGTCCATGTCAGAGTCCTATCTGGTCCATGTCAGTCCTATCTGGTTCATGTCAGAGTCCTATCTGGTCCATGTCAGAGTCCTACCTGGCTCTGGTCCATGTCAGAGTCCTACCTGGTCCATGTCAGAGTCCTATCTGGTCAATGTCAGAGTCCTACCTGGCTCTGGTCCATGGCAGAGTACTATCTGGTCCATGTCAGAGTCCTATCTGGTCCATGTCAGTCCTATCTGGTCCATGTCAGAGTCCTATCTGGTCCATGTCAGAGTCCTATCTGGCTCTGGTCCATGTCAGAGTCCTATCTGCTCCATGTCAGAGTCCTACCTGGTCCATGTCAGAGTCCTACCTGGCTCTGGTCCATGTCAGAGTCCTATCTGGTCCATGTCAGAGTCCTATCTGGTCCATGTCAGAGTCCTATCTGGCTCTGGTCCATGTCAGAGTCCTATCTGGTCCATGTCAGAGTCCTATCTGGTCCATGTCAGAGTCCTATCTGGTCCATGTCAGAGTCCTATCTGCTCCATGTCAGAGTCCTACCTGGTCCATGTCAGAGTCCTATCTGGTCCATGTCAGAGTCCTATCTGGTCCACGTCAGAGTCCTACCTGGTCCATGTCAGAGTCCTACCTGGCTCTGGTCCATGTCAGAGTCCTATCTGGTCCATGTCAGAGTCCTATCTGGTCCATGTCAGAGTCCTACCTAGTCCATGTCAGAGTCCTATCTGGTCCATGTCAGAGTCTTACCTGGTCCATGTCAGAGTCCTATCTGGTCCATGTCAGAGTCCTATCTGGCTCTGGTCCATGTCAGAGTCCTACCTGGTCCATGTCAGAGTCCTATCTGGTCCATGTCAGAGTCCTATCTGGTCCATGTCAGAGTCCTATCTGGTCCATGTCAGTCCTATCTGGTTCATGTCAGAGTCCTATCTGGTCCATGTCAGAGTCCTATCTGGTCCATGTCAGAATCCTATCTCGTCCCTGTCAGAGTCCTATCTGGTCCATGTCAGAGTCCTATCTGGTCCATGTCAGAGTCCTACCTAGTCCATGTCAGAGTCCTATCTGGTCCATGTCAGAGTCCTACCTGGTCCATGTCAGAGTCCTATCTGGTCCATGTCAGAGTCCTATCTGGCTCTGGTCCATGTCAGAGTCCTACCTGGTCCATGTCAGAGTCCTATCTGGTCCATGTCAGAGTCCTATCTGGTCCATGTCAGAGTCCTATCTGGTCCATGTCAGTCCTATCTGGTTCATGTCAGAGTCCTATCTGGTCCATGTCAGAGTCCTACCTGGCTCTGGTCCATGTCAGAGTCCTACCTGGTCCATGTCAGAGTCCTATCTGGTCCATGTCAGAGTCCTATCTGGTCCATGTCAGAGTCCTACCTGGCTCTGGTCCATGTCAGAGTCCTACCTGGCTCTGGTCCATGTCAGAGTCCTACCTGGCTCTGGTCCATGTCAGAGTCCTACCTGGTCCATGTCAGAGTCCTATCTGGTCAATGTCAGAGTCCTACCTGGCTCTGGTCCATGGCAGAGTCCTATCTGGTCCATGTCAGAGTCCTATCTGGTCCATGTCAGTCCTATCTGGTCCATGTCAGAGTCCTATCTGGTCCATGTCAGAGTCCTATCTGGCTCTGGTCCATGTCAGAGTCCTATCTGCTCCATGTCAGAGTCCTACCTGGTCCATGTCAGAGTCCTATCTGGTCCATGTCAGAGTCCTATCTGGTCCACGTCAGAGTCCTACCTGGTCCATGTCAGAGTCCTACCTGGCTCTGGTCCATGTCAGAGTCCTATCTGGTCCATGTCAGAGTCCTATCTGGTCCATGTCAGAGTCCTATCTGGCTCTGGTCCATGTCAGAGTCCTATCTGGTCCATGTCAGAGTCCTATCTGGTCCATGTCAGAATCCTATCTGGTCCATGTCAGAGTCCTATCTGCTCCATGTCAGAGTCCTACCTGGTCCATGTCAGAGTCCTATCTGGTCCATGTCAGAGTCCTATCTGGTCCACGTCAGAGTCCTACCTGGTCCATGTCAGAGTCCTACCTGGCTCTGGTCCATGTCAGAGTCCTATCTGGTCCATGTCAGAGTCCTATCTGGTCCATGTCAGAGTCCTATCTGGTCCATGTCAGAGTCCTATCTGGTCCATGTCAGAGTCCTACCTGGTCCATGTCAGAGTCCTATCTGGTCCATGTCAGAGTCCTATCTGGTCCATGTCAGAGTCCTATCTGCTCCATGTCAGAGTCCTACCTGGTCCATGTCAGAGTCCTATCTGGTCCATGTCAGAGTCCTATCTGGTCCACGTCAGAGTCCTATCTGGTCCATGTCAGAGTCCTATCTGGTCCATGTCAGAGTCCTACCTGGTCCATGTCAGAGTCCTATCTGGTCCATGTCAGAGTCCTACCTGGTCCATGTCAGAGTCCTATCTGGTCCATGTCAGAGTCCTATCTGGCTCTGGTCCATGTCAGAGTGCTACCTGGTCCATGTCAGAGTCCTATCTGGTCCATGTCAGAGTCCTATCTGGTCCCTGTCAGAGTCCTATCTGGTCCATGTCAGAGTCCTACCTGGCCCTGGTCCATGTCAGAGTCCTACCTGGCCCATGTCAGAGTCCTATCTGGTCCATGTCAGAGTCCTATCTGGTCCATGTCAGAGTCCTATCTGGTCCATGTCAGTCCTATCTGGTTCATGTCAGAGTCCTATCTGGTCCATGTCAGAGTCCTACCTGGCTCTGGTCCATGTCAGAGTCCTACCTGGCTCTGGTCCATGTCAGAGTCCTACCTGGCTCTGGTCTATGTCAGAGTCCTATCTGGTCAATGTCAGAGTCCTACCTGGCTCTGGTCCATGGCAGAGTCCTATCTGATCCATGTCAGAGTCCTATCTGGTCCATGTCAGTCCTATCTGGTCCATGTCAGAGTCCTATCTGGTCCATGTCAGAGTCCTATCTGGCTCTGGTCCATGTCAGAGTCCTATCTGCTCCATGTCAGAGTCCTACCTGGTCCACGTCAGAGTCCTACCTGGTCCATGTCAGAGTCCTACCTGGCTCTGGTCCATGTCAGAGTCCTATCTGGTCCATGTCAGAGTCCTATCTGGTCCATGTCAGAGTCCTATCTGGCTCTGGTCCATGTCAGAGTCCTATCTGGTCCATGTCAGAGTCCTATCTGGTCCATGTCAGAGTCCTATCTGGTCCATGTCAGAGTCCTATCTGCTCCATGTCAGAGTCCTACCTGGTCCATGTCAGAGTCCTATCTGGTCCATGTCAGAGTCCTATCTGGTCCACGTCAGAGTCCTACCTGGTCCATGTCAGAGTCCTACCTGGCTCTGGTCCATGTCAGAGTCCTATCTGGTCCATGTCAGAGTCCTATCTGGTCCATGTCAGAGTCCTATCTGGTCCATGTCAGAGTCCTATCTGGTCCATGTCAGAGTCCTATCTGGTCCATGTCAGAGTCCTATCTGGTCCATGTCAGAGTCCTATCTGCTCCATGTCAGAGTCCTACCTGGTCCATGTCAGAGTCCTATCTGGTCCATGTCAGAGTCCTATCTGGTCCACGTCAGAGTCCTACCTGGTCCATGTCAGAGTCCTATCTGGTCCATGTCAGAGTCCTATCTGGTCCATGTCAGAGTCCTACCTAGTCCATGTCAGAGTCCTATCTGGTCCATGTCAGAGTCCTACCTGGTCCATGTCAGAGTCCTATCTGGTCCATGTCAGAGTCCTATCTGGCTCTGGCCATGTCAGAGTGCTACCTGGTCCATGTCAGAGTCCTATCTGGTCCATGTCAGAGTCCTATCTGGTCCATGTCAGTCCTATCTGGTCCATGTCAGAGTCCTATCTGGTCCATGTCAGAGTCCTATCTGGCTCTGGTCCATGTCAGAGTCCTATCTGCTCCATGTCAGAGTCCTACCTGGTCCATGTCAGAGTCCTATCTGGTCCATGTCAGAGTCCTATCTGGTCCACGTCAGAGTCCTACCTGGTCCATGTCAGAGTCCTACCTGGCTCTGGTCCATGTCAGAGTCCTATCTGGTCCATGTCAGAGTCCTATCTGGTCCATGTCAGAGTCCTATCTGGCTCTGGTCCATGTCAGAGTCCTATCTGGTCCATGTCAGAGTCCTATCTGGTCCATGTCAGAATCCTATCTGGTCCATGTCAGAGTCCTATCTGCTCCATGTCAGAGTCCTACCTGGTCCATGTCAGAGTCCTATCTGGTCCATGTCAGAGTCCTATCTGGTCCACGTCAGAGTCCTACCTGGTCCATGTCAGAGTCCTACCTGGCTCTGGTCCATGTCAGAGTCCTATCTGGTCCATGTCAGAGTCCTATCTGGTCCATGTCAGAGTCCTATCTGGTCCATGTCAGAGTCCTATCTGGTCCATGTCAGAGTCCTATCTGGTCCATGTCAGAGTCCTATCTGGTCCATGTCAGAGTCCTATCTGGTCCATGTCAGAGTCCTACCTGGTCCATGTCAGAGTCCTATCTGGTCCATGTCAGAGTCCTATCTGGTCCACGTCAGAGTCCTATCTGGTCCATGTCAGAGTCCTATCTGGTCCATGTCAGAGTCCTACCTAGTCCATGTCAGAGTCCTATCTGGTCCATGTCAGAGTCCTACCTGGTCCATGTCAGAGTCCTATCTGGTCCATGTCAGAGTCCTATCTGGCTCTGGTCCATGTCAGAGTGCTACCTGGTCCATGTCAGAGTCCTATCTGGTCCATGTCAGAGTCCTATCTGGTCCCTGTCAGAGTCCTATCTGGTCCATGTCAGAGTCCTACCTGGCCCTGGTCCATGTCAGAGTCCTACCTGGCCCATGTCAGAGTCCTATCTGGTCCATGTCAGAGTCCTATCTGGTCCATGTCAGAGTCCTATCTGGTCCATGTCAGTCCTATCTGGTTCATGTCAGAGTCCTATTTGGTCCATGTCAGAGTCCTACCTGGCTCTGGTCCATGTCAGAGTCCTACCTGGCTCTGGTCCATGTCAGAGTCCTACCTGGCTCTGGTCTATGTCAGAGTCCTACCTGGTCCATGTCAGAGTCCTATCTGGTCAATGTCAGAGTCCTACCTGGCTCTGGTCCATGGCAGAGTCCTATCTGGTCCATGTCAGAGTCCTATCTGGTCCATGTCAGTCCTATCTGGTCCATGTCAGAGTCCTATCTGGTCCATGTCAGAGTCCTATCTGGCTCTGGTCCATGTCAGAGTCCTATCTGCTCCATGTCAGAGTCCTACCTGGTCCACGTCAGAGTCCTACCTGGTCCATGTCAGAGTCCTACCTGGCTCTGGTCCATGTCAGAGTCCTATCTGGTCCATGTCAGAGTCCTATCTGGTCCATGTCAGAGTCCTATCTGGCTCTGGTCCATGTCAGAGTCCTATCTGGTCCATGTCAGAGTCCTATCTGGTCCATGTCAGAGTCCTATCTGGTCCATGTCAGAGTCCTATCTGCTCCATGTCAGAGTCCTACCTGGTCCATGTCAGAGTCCTATCTGGTCCATGTCAGAGTCCTATCTGGTCCACGTCAGAGTCCTACCTGGTCCATGTCAGAGTCCTACCTGGCTCTGGTCCATGTCAGAGTCCTATCTGGTCCATGTCAGAGTCCTATCTGGTCCATGTCAGAGTCCTATCTGGTCCATGTCAGAGTCCTATCTGGTCCATGTCAGAGTCCTATCTGGTCCATGTCAGAGTCCTATCTGGTCCATGTCAGAGTCCTATCTGCTCCATGTCAGAGTCCTACCTGGTCCATGTCAGAGTCCTATCTGGTCCATGTCAGAGTCCTATCTGGTCCACGTCAGAGTCCTACCTGGTCCATGTCAGAGTCCTATCTGGTCCATGTCAGAGTCCTATCTGGTCCATGTCAGAGTCCTACCTAGTCCATGTCAGAGTCCTATCTGGTCCATGTCAGAGTCCTACCTGGTCCATGTCAGAGTCCTATCTGGTCCATGTCAGAGTCCTATCTGGCTCTGGTCCATGTCAGAGTGCTACCTGGTCCATGTCAGAGTCCTATCTGGTCCATGTCAGAGTCCTATCTGGTCCATGTCAGAGTCCTATCTGGTCCATGTCAGAGTCCTACCTAGTCCATGTCAGAGTCCTATCTGGTCCATGTCAGAGTCCTACCTGGTCCATGTCAGAGTCCTATCTGGTCCATGTCAGAGTCCTATCTGGCTCTGGTCCATGTCAGAGTCCTACCTGGTCCATGTCAGAGTCCTATCTGGTCCATGTCAGAGTCCTATCTGGTCCATGTCAGTCCAATCTGGTTCATGCCAGAGTCCTATCTGGTCCATGTCAGAGTCCTATCTGTTCCATGTCAGAATCCTATCTGGTCCCTGTCAGAGTCCTATCTGGTCCATGTCAGAGTCCTATCTGGTCCATGTCAGAGTCCTACCTGGCTCTGGTCCATGTCAGAGTCCTACCTGGCTCTGGTCCCTGTCAGAGTCCTACCTAGTCCATGTCAGAGTCCTATCTGGTCCATGTCAGAGTCCTACCTGGTCCATGTCAGAGTCCTATCTGGTCCATGTCAGAGTCCTATCTGGCTCTGGTCCATGTCAGAGTCCTACCTGGTCCATGTCAGAGTCCTATCTGGTCCATGTCAGAGTCCTATCTGGTCCATGTCAGAGTCCTATCTGGTCCATGTCAGTCCTATCTGGTTCATGTCAGAGTCCTATCTGGTCCATGTCAGAGTCCTATCTGGTCCATGTCAGAATCCTATCTGGTCCCTGTCAGAGTCCTATCTGGTCCATGTCAGTCCTATCTGGTTCATGTCAGAGTCCTATCTGGTCTATGTCAGAGTCCTATCTGGTCCATGTCAGAGTCCTACCTGGTCCATGTCAGAGTCCTATCTGGTCCATGTCAGAGTCCTACCTAGTCCATGTCAGAGTCCTATCTGGTCCCTGTCAGAGTCCTACCTGGTCCATGTCAGAGTCCTATCTGGTCCATGTCAGAGTCCTATCTGGCTCTGGTCCATGTCAGAGTTCTATCTGGTCCATGTCAGAGTCCTATCTGGTCCATGTCAGAGTCCTACCTAGTCCATGTCAGAGTCCTATCTGGTCCATGTCAGAGTCCTACCTGGTCCATGTCAGAGTCCTATCTGTTCCATGTCAGAGTCCTATCTGGCTCTGGTCCATGTCAGAGTCCTACCTGGTCCATGTCAGAGTCCTATCTGGTCCATGTCAGAGTCCTATCTGGTCCATGTCAGAGTCCTATCTGGTCCATGTCAGTCCTATCTGGTTCATGTCAGAGTCCTATCTGGTCCATGTCAGAGTCCTACCTGGCTCTGGTCCATGTCAGAGTCCTACCTGGTCCATGTCAGAGTCCTATCTGGTCCATGTCAGAGTCCTATCTGGTCCATGTCAGAGTCCTACCTGGCTCTGGTCCATGTCAGAGTCCTACCTGGCTCTGGTCCATGTCAGAGTCCTACCTGGCTCTGGTCCATGTCAGAGTCCTACCTGGTCCATGTCAGAGTCCTATCTGGTCAATGTCAGAGTCCTACCTGGCTCTGGTCCATGTCAGAGTCCTATCTGGTCCATGTCAGAGTCCTATCTGGCTCTGGTCCATGTCAGAGTCCTATCTGGTCCATGTCAGAGTCCTATCTGGTCCATGTCAGAGTCCTATCTGGACCATGTCAGAGTCCTACCTGGCTCTGGTCCATGTCAGAGTCCTACCTGGTCCATGTCAGAGTAATATCTGGTCCATGTCAGAGTCCTATCTGGTCCATGTCAGAGTCCTACCTGGCTCTGGTCCATGTCAGAGTCCTACCTGGTCCATGTCAGAGTCCTATCTGGTCCATGTCAGAGTCCTATCTGGTCCATGTCAGTCCTATCTGGTTCATGTCAGAGTCCTATCTGGTCCATGTCAGAGTCCTACCTGGCTCTGGTCCATGTCAGAGTCCTACCTGGTCCATGTCAGAGTCCTATCTGGTCCATGTCAGAGTCCTATCTGGTCCATGTCAGAGTCCTACCTGGCTCTGGTCCATGTCAGAGTCCTACCTGGCTCTGGTCCATGTCAGAGTCCTACCTGGCTCTGGTCCATGTCAGAGTCCTACCTGGTCCATGTCAGAGTCCTATCTGGTCAATGTCAGAGTCCTACCTGGCTCTGGTCCATGTCAGAGTCCTATCTGGTCCATGTCAGAGTCCTATCTGGTCCATGTCAGAGTCCTATCTGGACCATGTCAGAGTCCTACCTGGCTCTGGTCCATGTCAGAGTCCTACCTGGTCCATGTCAGAGTAATATCTGGTCCATGTCAGAGTCCTATCTGGTCCATGTCAGAGTCCTACCTGGCTCTGGTCCATGTCAGAGTCCTACCTGGTCCATGTCAGAGTCCTATCTGGTCCATGTCAGAGTCCTATCTGGTCCATGTCAGAGTCCTATCTGGTCCATGTCAGAATCCTATCTGGTGCCTGTCAGAGTCCTATCTGGTCCATGTCAGATTCCTACCTGGCTCTGGTCCATGTCAGAGTCCTACCTGGCTCTGGTACATGTCAGAGTCCTACCTGGTCCATGTCAGATTCCTATCTGGTCAATGTCAGAGTCCTACCTGGCTCTGGTCCATGGCAGAGTCCTATCTGGTCCATGTCAGAGTCCTATCTGGTCCATGTCAGTCCTATCTGGTCCATGTCAGAGTCCTCTCTGGTCCATGTCAGAGTCCTACCTGGCTCTGGTCCATGTCAGAGTCCTACCTGGTCCATGTCAGAGTCCTACCTGGTCCATGTCAGAGTCCTATCTGGTCCATGTCAGAGTCCTATCTGGTCCATGTCAGAGTCCTATCTGGTCCATGTCAGAGTCCTACCTAGTCCATGTCAGAGTCCTATCTGGTCCATGTCAGAGTCCTATCTGGTCCATGTCAGAGTCCTATCTGGCCCATGTCAGAGTCCTACCTATTCCATGTCAGAGTCCTATCTGGTCCATGTCAGAGTCCTATCTGGTCCATGTCAGAGTCCTACCTGGCTCTGGTCCATGTCAGAGTCCTATCTGGTCCATGTCAGAGTCCTATCTGGTCCATGTCAGAGTCCTATCTGGTCCATGTCAGTCCTATCTGGTTCATGTCAGAGTCCTATTTGGTCCATGTCAGAGTCCTACCTGGCTCTGGTCCATGTCAGAGTCCTACCTGGCTCTGGTCCATGTCAGAGTCCTACCTGGCTCTGGTCTATGTCAGAGTCCTACCTGGTCCATGTCAGAGTCCTATCTGGTCAATGTCAGAGTCCTACCTGGCTCTGGTCCATGGCAGAGTCCTATCTGGTCCATGTCAGAGTCCTATCTGGTCCATGTCAGTCCTATCTGGTCCATGTCAGAGTCCTATCTGGTCCATGTCAGAGTCCTATCTGGCTCTGGTCCATGTCAGAGTCCTATCTGCTCCATGTCAGAGTCCTACCTGGTCCACGTCAGAGTCCTACCTGGTCCATGTCAGAGTCCTACCTGGCTCTGGTCCATGTCAGAGTCCTACCTGGTCCATGTCAGAGTCCTATCTGGTCCATGTCAGAGTCCTATCTGGCTCTGGTCCATGTCAGAGTCCTATCTGGTCCATGTCAGAGTCCTATCTGGTCCATGTCAGAGTCCTATCTGGTCCATGTCAGAGTCCTATCTGCTCCATGTCAGAGTCCTACCTGGTCCATGTCAGAGTCCTATCTGGTCCATGTCAGAGTCCTATCTGGTCCACGTCAGAGTCCTACCTGGTCCATGTCAGAGTCCTACCTGGCTCTGGTCCATGTCAGAGTCCTATCTGGTCCATGTCAGAGTCCTATCTGGTCCATGTCAGAGTCCTATCTGGTCCATGTCAGAGTCCTATCTGGTCCATGTCAGAGTCCTATCTGGTCCATGTCAGAGTCCTATCTGGTCCATGTCAGAGTCCTATCTGCTCCATGTCAGAGTCCTACCTGGTCCATGTCAGAGTCCTATCTGGTCCATGTCAGAGTCCTATCTGGTCCACGTCAGAGTCCTACCTGGTCCATGTCAGAGTCCTATCTGGTCCATGTCAGAGTCCTATCTGGTCCATGTCAGAGTCCTACCTAGTCCATGTCAGAGTCCTATCTGGTCCATGTCAGAGTCCTACCTGGTCCATGTCAGAGTCCTATCTGGTCCATGTCAGAGTCCTATCTGGCTCTGGTCCATGTCAGAGTGCTACCTGGTCCATGTCAGAGTCCTATCTGGTCCATGTCAGAGTCCTATCTGGTCCATGTCAGAGTCCTATCTGGTCCATGTCAGAGTCCTACCTAGTCCATGTCAGAGTCCTATCTGGTCCATGTCAGAGTCCTACCTGGTCCATGTCAGAGTCCTATCTGGTCCATGTCAGAGTCCTATCTGGCTCTGGTCCATGTCAGAGTCCTACCTGGTCCATGTCAGAGTCCTATCTGGTCCATGTCAGAGTCCTATCTGGTCCATGTCAGTCCTATCTGGTTCATGCCAGAGTCCTATCTGGTCCATGTCAGAGTCCTATCTGTTCCATGTCAGAATCCTATCTGGTCCCTGTCAGAGTCCTATCTGGTCCATGTCAGAGTCCTATCTGGTCCATGTCAGAGTCCTACCTGGCTCTGGTCCATGTCAGAGTCCTACCTGGCTCTGGTCCCTGTCAGAGTCCTACCTAGTCCATGTCAGAGTCCTATCTGGTCCATGTCAGAGTCCTACCTGGTCCATGTCAGAGTCCTATCTGGTCCATGTCAGAGTCCTATCTGGCTCTGGTCCATGTCAGAGTCCTACCTGGTCCATGTCAGAGTCCTATCTGGTCCATGTCAGAGTCCTATCTGGTCCATGTCAGAGTCCTATCTGGTCCATGTCAGTCCTATCTGGTTCATGTCAGAGTCCTATCTGGTCCATGTCAGAGTCCTATCTGGTCCATGTCAGAATCCTATCTGGTCCCTGTCAGAGTCCTATCTGGTCCATGTCAGTCCTATCTGGTTCATGTCAGAGTCCTATCTGGTCTATGTCAGAGTCCTATCTGGTCCATGTCAGAGTCCTACCTGGTCCAT
This sequence comes from Oncorhynchus clarkii lewisi, assembly GCF_045791955.1. NCBI lineage: Eukaryota > Metazoa > Chordata > Actinopteri > Salmoniformes > Salmonidae > Oncorhynchus > Oncorhynchus clarkii. Next base: position 47,786,963 of record NC_092176.1, on the reverse strand, counting down.
GTCAGAGTCCTATCTGGTCCATGTCAGAGTCCTACCTAGTCCATGTCAGAGTCCTATCTGGTCCCTGTCAGAGTCCTACCTGGTCCATGTCAGAGTCCTATCTGGTCCATGTCAGAGTCCTATCTGGCTCTGGTCCATGTCAGAGTTCTATCTGGTCCATGTCAGAGTCCTATCTGGTCCATGTCAGAGTCCTACCTAGTCCATGTCAGAGTCCTATCTGGTCCATGTCAGAGTCCTACCTGGTCCATGTCAGAGTCCTATCTGTTCCATGTCAGAGTCCTATCTGGCTCTGGTCCATGTCAGAGTCCTACCTGGTCCATGTCAGAGTCCTATCTGGTCCATGTCAGAGTCCTATCTGGTCCATGTCAGAGTCCTATCTGGTCCATGTCAGTCCTATCTGGTTCATGTCAGAGTCCTATCTGGTCCATGTCAGAGTCCTACCTGGCTCTGGTCCATGTCAGAGTCCTACCTGGTCCATGTCAGAGTCCTATCTGGTCCATGTCAGAGTCCTATCTGGTCCATGTCAGAGTCCTACCTGGCTCTGGTCCATGTCAGAGTCCTACCTGGCTCTGGTCCATGTCAGAGTCCTACCTGGCTCTGGTCCATGTCAGAGTCCTACCTGGTCCATGTCAGAGTCCTATCTGGTCAATGTCAGAGTCCTACCTGGCTCTGGTCCATGTCAGAGTCCTATCTGGTCCATGTCAGAGTCCTATCTGGCTCTGGTCCATGTCAGAGTCCTATCTGGTCCATGTCAGAGTCCTATCTGGTCCATGTCAGAGTCCTATCTGGACCATGTCAGAGTCCTACCTGGCTCTGGTCCATGTCAGAGTCCTACCTGGTCCATGTCAGAGTAATATCTGGTCCATGTCAGAGTCCTATCTGGTCCATGTCAGAGTCCTACCTGGCTCTGGTCCATGTCAGAGTCCTACCTGGTCCATGTCAGAGTCCTATCTGGTCCATGTCAGAGTCCTATCTGGTCCATGTCAGTCCTATCTGGTTCATGTCAGAGTCCTATCTGGTCCATGTCAGAGTCCTACCTGGCTCTGGTCCATGTCAGAGTCCTACCTGGTCCATGTCAGAGTCCTATCTGGTCCATGTCAGAGTCCTATCTGGTCCATGTCAGAGTCCTACCTGGCTCTGGTCCATGTCAGAGTCCTACCTGGCTCTGGTCCATGTCAGAGTCCTACCTGGCTCTGGTCCATGTCAGAGTCCTACCTGGTCCATGTCAGAGTCCTATCTGGTCAATGTCAGAGTCCTACCTGGCTCTGGTCCATGTCAGAGTCCTATCTGGTCCATGTCAGAGTCCTATCTGGTCCATGTCAGAGTCCTATCTGGACCATGTCAGAGTCCTACCTGGCTCTGGTCCATGTCAGAGTCCTACCTGGTCCATGTCAGAGTAATATCTGGTCCATGTCAGAGTCCTATCTGGTCCATGTCAGAGTCCTACCTGGCTCTGGTCCATGTCAGAGTCCTACCTGGTCCATGTCAGAGTCCTATCTGGTCCATGTCAGAGTCCTATCTGGTCCATGTCAGAGTCCTATCTGGTCCATGTCAGAATCCTATCTGGTGCCTGTCAGAGTCCTATCTGGTCCATGTCAGATTCCTACCTGGCTCTGGTCCATGTCAGAGTCCTACCTGGCTCTGGTACATGTCAGAGTCCTACCTGGTCCATGTCAGATTCCTATCTGGTCAATGTCAGAGTCCTACCTGGCTCTGGTCCATGGCAGAGTCCTATCTGGTCCATGTCAGAGTCCTATCTGGTCCATGTCAGTCCTATCTGGTCCATGTCAGAGTCCTCTCTGGTCCATGTCAGAGTCCTACCTGGCTCTGGTCCATGTCAGAGTCCTACCTGGTCCATGTCAGAGTCCTACCTGGTCCATGTCAGAGTCCTATCTGGTCCATGTCAGAGTCCTATCTGGTCCATGTCAGAGTCCTATCTGGTCCATGTCAGAGTCCTACCTAGTCCATGTCAGAGTCCTATCTGGTCCATGTCAGAGTCCTATCTGGTCCATGTCAGAGTCCTATCTGGCCCATGTCAGAGTCCTACCTATTCCATGTCAGAGTCCTATCTGGTCCATGTCAGAGTCCTATCTGGTCCATGTCAGAGTCCTACCTGGCTCTGGTCCATGTCAGAGTCCTATCTGGTCCATGTCAGAGTCCTACCTGGCTCTGGTCCATGTCAGAGTCCTATCTGGTCCATGTCAGTCCTATCTGGTCCATGTCAGAGTCCTCTCTGGTCCATGTCAGAGTCCTACCTGGCTCTGGTCCATGTCAGAGTCCTACCTGGTCCATGTCAGAGTCATATCTGGTCAATGTCAGAGTCCTACCTGGTCCATGTCAGAGTCCTACCTGGTCCATGTCAGAGTCCTATCTGGTCCATGTCAGAGTCCTATCTGGCCCATGTCAGAGTCCTACCTATTCCATGTCAGAGTCCTATCTGGTCCATGTCAGAGTCCTATCTGGTCCATGTCAGAGTCCTATCTGGCTCTGGTCCATGTCAGAGTCCTATCTGCTCCATGTCAGAGTCCTACCTGGTCCATGTCAGAGTCCTATCTGGTCCATGTCAGAGTCCTATCTGGTCCACGTCAGAGTCCTACCTGGTCCATGTCAGAGTCCTACCTGGCTCTGGTCCATGTCAGAGTCCTATCTGGTCCATGTCAGAGTCCTATCTGGTCCATGTCAGAGTCCTATCTGGCTCTGGTCCATGTCAGAGTCCTATCTGGTCCATGTCAGAGTCCTATCTGGTCCATGTCAGAGTCCTATCTGGTCCATGTCAGAGTCCTACCTGGTCCATGTCAGAGTCCTATCTGGTCCATGTCAGAGTCCTATCTGGTCCACGTCAGAGTCCTACCTGGTCCATGTCAGAGTCCTACCTGGCTCTGGTCCATGTCAGAGTCCTATCTGGTCCATGTCAGAGTCCTATCTGGTCCATGTCAGAGTCCTATCTGGTCCATGTCAGAGTCCTATCTGGTCCATGTCAGAGTCCTATCTGCTCCATGTCAGAGTCCTACCTGGTCCATGTCAGAGTCCTATCTGGTCCATGTCAGAGTCCTATCTGGTCCACGTCAGAGTCCTACCTGGTCCATGTCAGAGTCCTACCTGGCTCTGGTCCATGTCAGAGTCCTATCTGGTCCATGTCAGAGTCCTATCTGCTCCATGTCAGAGTCCTACCTGGTCCATGTCAGAGTCCTATCTGGTCCATGTCAGAGTCCTATCTGGTCCACGTCAGAGTCCTACCTGGTCCATGTCAGAGTCCTACCTGGCTCTGGTCCATGTTACAGTCCTACCTGGTCCATGTCAGAGTCCTACCTGGCTCTGGTCCATGTCAGAGTCCTATCTGGTCCATGTCAGAGTCCTATCTGGTCCATGTCAGAGTCCTATCTGGTCCATGTCAGAGTCCTATCTGGTCCATGTCAGAGTCCTACCTGGTCCATGTCAGAGTCCTATCTGGTCCATGTCAGAGTCCTATCTTCTCCATGTCAGAGTCCTATCTGCTCCATGTCAGAGTCCTATCTGGCTCTGGTCCATGTCAGAGTCCTATCTGGTCCATGTCAGAGTCCTACCTGGCTCTGGTCCATGTCAGAGTCCTACCTGGTCCATGTCAGAGTCCTATCTGGTCCATGTCAGAGTCCTATCTGGTCCATGTCAGAGTCCTATCTGGCTCTGGTCCATGTCAGAGTCCTATCTGGTCCATGTCAGAGTCCTATCTGGTCCATGTCAGAGTCCTACCTAGTCCATGTCAGAGTCCTATCTGGTCCATGTCAGAGTCCTACCTGGTCCATGTCAGAGTCCTATCTGTTCCATGTCAGAGTCCTATCTGGTCCATGTCAGTCCTATCTGCTCCATGTCAGAGTCCTACCTGGCTCTGGTCCATGTCAGAGTCCTATCTGGTCCATGTCAGAGTCCTATCTGGTCCATGTCAGAGTCCTACCTGGTCCATGTCAGAGTCCTATCTGGTCCATGTCAGAGTCCTATCTGGTCCATGTCAGAGTCCTACCTGGTCCATGTCAGAGTCCTATCTGGTCCATGTCAGAGTCCTACCTGGTCCATGTCAGAGTCCTACCTGGTCCATGTCAGAGTCCTATCTGCTCCATGTCAGAGTCCTACCTGGTCCATGTCAGAGTCCTATCTGGTCCATGTCAGAGTCCTATCTGCTCTATGTCAGAGTCCTACCTGGTCCATGTCAGAGTCCTATCTGCTCCATGTCAGAGTCCTATCTGGCTCTGGTCCATGTCAGAGTCCTATCTGGTCCATGTCAGAGTCCTATCTGGTCCATGTCAGAGTCCTACCTGGCTCTGGTCCATGTCAGAGTCCTACCTGGTCCATGTCAGAGTCCTATCTGGTCCATGTCAGAGTCCTACCTGGCTCTGGTCCATGTCAGAGTCCTATCTGGTCCATGTCAGAGTCCTACCTGGCTCTGGTCCATGTCAGAGTCCTACCTGGTCCATGTCAGAGTCATATCTGGTCAATGTCAGAGTCCTACCTGGTCCATGTCAGAGTCCTACCTGGTCCATGTCAGAGTCCTATCTGGTCCATGTCAGAGTCCTATCTGGTCCATGTCAGAGTCCTATCTGGTCCATGTCAGAGTCCTACCTAGTCCATGTCAGAGTCCTATCTGGTCCATGTCAGAGTCCTATCTGGTCCATGTCAGAGTCCTATCTGGCTCTGGTCCATGTCAGAGTCCTATCTGGTCCATGTCAGAGTCCTATCTGGTCGATGTCAGAGTCCTATCTGGTCCATGTCAGAGTCCTACCTGGTCCATGTCAGAGTCCAATCTGGTCAATGTCAGAGTCCTATCTGGCTCTGGTCCATGTCAGAGTCCTATCTGTTCCATGTCAGAGTCCTATCTGTTCCATGTCAGAGTCCTATCTGGTCCATGTCAGAGTCCTATCTGCTCCGTGTCAGAGTCCTATCTGGTCCATGTCAGAGTCCTATCTGGTCCACGTCAGAGTCCTACCTGGTCCATGTCAGAGTCCTACCTGGCTCTGGTCCATGTCAGAGTCCTATCTGGTCCATGTCAGAGTCCTATCTGCTCCATGTCAGAGTCCTACCTGGTCCATGTCAGAGTCCTATCTGGTCCATGTCAGAGTCCTATCTGGTCCACGTCAGAGTCCTACCTGGTCCATGTCAGAGTCCTACCTGGCTCTGGTCCATGTTAGAGTCCTACCTGGTCCATGTCAGAGTCCTACCTGGCTCTGGTCCATGTCAGAGTCCTATCTGGTCCATGTCAGAGTCCTATCTGGTCCATGTCAGAGTCCTATCTGGTCCATGTCAGAGTCCTATCTGGTCCATGTCAGAGTCCTACCTGGTCCATGTCAGAGTCCTATCTGGTCCATGTCAGAGTCCTATCTTCTCCATGTCAGAGTCCTATCTGCTCTATGTCAGAGTCCTACCTGGTCCATGTCAGAGTCCTATCTGCTCCATGTCAGAGTCCTATCTGGCTCTGGTCCATGTCAGAGTCCTATCTGGTCCATGTCAGAGTCCTACCTGGCTCTGGTCCATGTCAGAGTCCTACCTGGTCCATGTCAGAGTCCTATCTGGTCCATGTCAGAGTCCTATCTGGTCCATGTCAGAGTCCTATCTGGCTCTGGTCCATGTCAGAGTCCTATCTGGTCCATGTCAGAGTCCTATCTGGTCCATGTCAGAGTCCTACCTAGTCCATGTCAGAGTCCTATCTGGTCCATGTCAGAGTCCTACCTGGTCCATGTCAGAGTCCTATCTGTTCCATGTCAGAGTCCTATCTGGTCCATGTCAGTCCTATCTGCTCCATGTCAGAGTCCTACCTGGCTCTGGTCCATGTCAGAGTCCTATCTGGTCCATGTCAGAGTCCTATCTGGTCCATGTCAGAGTCCTACCTGGTCCATGTCAGAGTCCTATCTGGTCCATGTCAGAGTCCTATCTGGTCCATGTCAGAGTCCTACCTGGTCCATGTCAGAGTCCTATCTGGTCCATGTCAGAGTCCTACCTGGTCCATGTCAGAGTCCTACCTGGTCCATGTCAGTGTCCTATCTGCTCCATGTCAGAGTCCTACCTGGTCCATGTCAGAGTCCTATCTGGTCCATGTCAGAGTCCTATCTGCTCTATGTCAGAGTCCTACCTGGTCCATGTCAGAGTCCTATCTGCTCCATGTCAGAGTCCTATCTGGCTCTGGTCCATGTCAGAGTCCTATCTGGTCCATGTCAGAGTCCTATCTAGTCCATGTCAGAGTCCTACCTGGCTCTGGTCCATGTCAGAGTCCTACCTGGTCCATGTCAGAGTCCTATCTGGTCCATGTCAGAGTCCTACCTGGCTCTGGTCCATGTCAGAGTCCTATCTGGTCCATGTCAGAGTCCTATCTGGTCCATGTCAGAGTCCTACCTGGCTCTGGTCCATGTCAGAGTCCTATCTGGTCCATGTCAGTCCTATCTGGTCCATGTCAGAGTCCTCTCTGGTCCATGTCAGAGTCCTACCTGGCTCTGGTCCATGTCAGAGTCCTACCTGGTCCATGTCAGAGTCATATCTGGTCAATGTCAGAGTCCTACCTGGTCCATGTCAGAGTCCTACCTGGTCCATGTCAGAGTCCTATCTGGTCCATGTCAGAGTCCTATCTGGTCCATGTCAGAGTCCTATCTGGTCCATGTCAGAGTCCTACCTAGTCCATGTCAGAGTCCTATCTGGTCCATGTCAGAGTCCTATCTGGTCCATGTCAGAGTCCTATCTGGCTCTGGTCCATGTCAGAGTCCTATCTGGTCCATGTCAGAGTCCTATCTGGTCGATGTCAGAGTCCTATCTGGTCCATGTCAGAGTCCTACCTGGTCCATGTCAGAGTCCAATCTGGTCCATGTCAGAGTCCTATCTGGCTCTGTTCCATGTCAGAGTCCTATCTGTTCCATGTCAGAGTCCTATCTGGTCCATGTCAGAGTCCTATCTGCTCCATGTCAGAGTCCTACCTGGCTCTGGTCCATGTCAGAGTCCTATCTGGTCCATGTCAGAGTCCTACCTGGTCCATGTCAGAGTCCTATCTGGTCCATGTCAGAGTCCTACCTGGTCCATGTCAGAGTCCTACCTGGTCCATGTCAGAGTCCTATCTGCTCCATGTCAGAGTCCTACCTGGTCCATGTCAGAGTCCTATCTGGTCCATGTCAGAGTCCTATCTGCTCTATGTCAGAGTCCTACCTGGTCCATGTCAGAGTCCTATCTGCTCCATGTCAGAGTCCTATCTGGCTCTGGTCCATGTCAGAGTCCTATCTGGTCCATGTCAGAGTCCTATCTGGTCCATGTCAGAGTCCTACCTGGCTCTGGTCCATGTCAGAGTCCTACCTGGTCCATGTCAGAGTCCTATCTGGTCCATGTCAGAGTCCTACCTGGCTCTGGTCCATGTCAGAGTCCTATCTGGTCCATGTCAGAGTCCTATCTGGTCCATGTCAGAGTCCTACCTGGCTCTGGTCCATGTCAGAGTCCTATCTGGTCCATGTCAGTCCTATCTGGTCCATGTCAGAGTCCTCTCTGGTCCATGTCAGAGTCCTACCTGGCTCTGGTCCATGTCAGAGTCCTACCTGGTCCATGTCAGAGTCATATCTGGTCAATGTCAGAGTCCTACCTGGTCCATGTCAGAGTCCTACCTGGTCCATGTCAGAGTCCTATCTGGTCCATGTCAGAGTCCTATCTGGTCCATGTCAGAGTCCTATCTGGTCCATGTCAGAGTCCTACCTAGTCCATGTCAGAGTCCTATCTTGTCCATGTCAGAGTCCTATCTGGTCCATGTCAGAGTCCTATCTGGCTCTGGTCCATGTCAGAGTCCTATCTGGTCCATGTCAGAGTCCTATCTGCTCCATGTCAGAGTCCTACCTGGTCCATGTCAGAGTCCTATCTGGTCCATGTCAGAGTCCTATCTGGTCCACGTCAGAGTCCTACCTGGTCCATGTCAGAGTCCTACCTGGCTCTGGTCCATGTCAGAGTCCTATCTGGTCCATGTCAGAGTCCTATCTGGTCCATGTCAGAGTCCTATCTGGCTCTGGTCCATGTCAGAGTCCTATCTGGTCCATGTCAGAGTCCTATCTGGTCCATGTCAGAGTCCTATCTGGTCCATGTCAGAGTCCTATCTGCTCCATGTCAGAGTCCTACCTGGTCCATGTCAGAGTCCTATCTGGTCCATGTCAGAGTCCTATCTGGTCCACGTCAGAGTCCTACCTGGTCCATGTCAGAGTCCTACCTGGCTCTGGTCCATGTCAGAGTCCTATCTGGTCCATGTCAGAGTCCTATCTGGTCCATGTCAGAGTCCTATCTGGTCCATGTCAGAGTCCTATCTGGTCCATGTCAGAGTCCTATCTGCTCCATGTCAGAGTCCTACCTGGTCCATGTCAGAGTCCTATCTGGTCCATGTCAGAGTCCTACCTGGCTCTGGTCCATGTCAGAGTCCTATCTGGTCCATGTCAGAGTCCTATCTGGTCCATGTCAGAGTCCTACCTGGCTCTGGTCCATGTCAGAGTCCTATCTGGTCCATGTCAGTCCTATCTGGTCCATGTCAGAGTCCTCTCTGGTCCATGTCAGAGTCCTACCTGGCTCTGGTCCATGTCAGAGTCCTACCTGGTCCATGTCAGAGTCCTATCTGGTCCATGTCAGAGTCCTATCTGGTCCATGTCAGAGTCCTATCTGGTCCATGTCAGAGTCCTACCTAGTCCATGTCAGAGTCCTATCTTGTCCATGTCAGAGTCCTATCTGGTCCATGTCAGAGTCCTATCTGGCTCTGGTCCATGTCAGAGTCCTATCTGGTCCATGTCAGAGTCCTATCTGCTCCATGTCAGAGTCCTACCTGGTCCATGTCAGAGTCCTATCTGGTCCATGTCAGAGTCCTATCTGGTCCACGTCAGAGTCCTACCTGGTCCATGTCAGAGTCCTACCTGGCTCTGGTCCATGTCAGAGTCCTATCTGGTCCATGTCAGAGTCCTATCTGGTCCATGTCAGAGTCCTATCTGGCTCTGGTCCATGTCAGAGTCCTATCTGGTCCATGTCAGAGTCCTATCTGGTCCATGTCAGAGTCCTATCTGGTCCATGTCAGAGTCCTATCTGCTCCATGTCAGAGTCCTACCTGGTCCATGTCAGAGTCCTATCTGGTCCATGTCAGAGTCCTATCTGGTCCACGTCAGAGTCCTACCTGGTCCATGTCAGAGTCCTACCTGGCTCTGGTCCATGTCAGAGTCCTATCTGGTCCATGTCAGAGTCCTATCTGGTCCATGTCAGAGTCCTATCTGGTCCATGTCAGAGTCCTATCTGGTCCATGTCAGAGTCCTATCTGCTCCATGTCAGAGTCCTACCTGGTCCATGTCAGAGTCCTATCTGGTCCATGTCAGAGTCCTATCTGGTCCACTTCAGAGTCCTACCTGGTCCATGTCAGAGTCCTACCTGGCTCTGGTCCATGTCAGAGTCCTATCTGGTCCATGTCAGAGTCCTATCTGGTCCATGTCAGAGTCCTATCTGGTCCATGTCAGAGTCCTATCTGGTCCATGTCAGAGTCCTACCTGGTCCATGTCAGAGTCCTATCTGGTCCATGTCAGAGTCCTACCTGGTCCATGTCAGAGTCCTATCTGCTCCATGTCAGAGTCCTATCTGCTCTATGTCAGAGTCCTACCTGGTCCATGTCAGAGTCCTATCTGCTCCATGTCAGAGTCCTACCTGGCTCTGGTCCATGTCAGAGTCCTACCTGGTCCATGTCAGAGTCCTATCTGGTCCATGTCAGAGTCCTATCTGGTCCATGTCAGAGTCCTATCTGGCTCTGGTCCATGTCAGAGTCCTATCTGGTCCATGTCAGAGTCCTATCTGGTCCATGTCAGAGTCCTACCTATTCCATGTCACAGTCCTATCTGGTCCATGTCAGAGTCCTACCTGGTCCATGTCAGAGTCCAATCTGGTCCATGTCAGAGTCCTATCTGGCTCTGGTCCATGTCAGAGTCCTACCTGGTCCATGTCAGAGTCCTATCTGGTCCATGTCAGAGTCCTATCTGGTCCATGTCAGATTCCTATCTGGTCCATGTCAGTCCTATCTGGTCCATGTCAGAGTCCTATCTGGTCCATGTCAGAGTCCTACCTGGCTCTGGTCCATGTCAGAGTCCTACCTGGTCCATGTCAGAGTCCTATCTGGCCCATGTCAGAGTCCTATCTGGTCCATGTCAGAGTCCTAACTGGCTCTGGTCCATGTCAGAGTCCTACCTGGCTCTGGTCCATGTCAGAGTCCTACCTGGCTCTGGTCCATGTCAGAGTCCTACCTGGTCCATGTCAGAGTCCTATCTGGTCAATGTCAGAGTCCTACCTGGCTCTGGTCCATGTCAGAGTCCTATCTGGTCCATGTCAGAGTCCTATCTGGTCCATGTCAGAGTCCTATCTGGTCCATGTCAGAGTCCTACCTGGCTCTGGTCCATGTCAGAGTCCTACCTGGTCCATGTCAGAGTCCTATCTGGTCCATGTCAGAGTCCTATCTGGTCCATGTCAGAGTCATACCTGGCTCTGGTCCATGTCAGAGTCATACCTGGTCCATTTCAGAGTCCTATCCGGTCCATGTCAGAGTCCTATCTGGTCCATGTCAGAGTCCTACCTGGCTCTGGTCCATGTCAGAGTCCTATCTGGTCCATGTCAGAGTCCTATCTGGTCCATGTCAGAGTCCTATCTGGTCCATGTCAGAGTCCTATCTGGTCCATGTCAGAGTCCTATCTTGTCCCTGTCAGAGTCCTATCTGGTCCATGTCAGAGTCCTACCTGGCTCTGGTCCATGTCAGAGTCCTACCTGGTCCATGTCAGAGTCCTATCTGGTCCATGTCAGAGTCCTATCTGGTCCATGTCAGAGTCCTACCTGGCTCTGGTCCATGTCAGAGTCCTATCTGGTCCATGTCAGAGTCCTATCTGGTCCATGTCAGAGTCCTACCTGGCTCTGGTCCATGTCAGAGTCCTATCTGGTCCATGTCAGTCCTATCTGGTCCATGTCAGAGTCCTCTCTGGTCCATGTCAGAGTCCTACCTGGCTCTGGTCCATGTCAGAGTCCTACCTGGTCCATGTCAGAGTCATATCTGGTCAATGTCAGAGTCCTACCTGGTCCATGTCAGAGTCCTACCTGGTCCATGTCAGAGTCCTATCTGGTCCATGTCAGAGTCCTATCTGGTCCATGTCAGAGTCCTATCTGGTCCATGTCAGAGTCCTACCTAGTCCATGTCAGAGTCCTATCTGGTCCATGTCAGAGTCCTATCTGGCTCTGGTCCATGTCAGAGTCCTATCTGGTCCATGTCAGAGTCCTACCTGGTCCATGTCAGAGTCCTATCTGGTCCATGTCAGAGTCCTATCTGGTCCACGTCAGAGTCCTACCTGGTCCATGTCAGAGTCCTACCTGGCTCTGGTCCATGTCAGAGTCCTATCTGGTCCATGTCAGAGTCCTACCTGGTCCATGTCAGAGTCCTACCTGGCTCTGGTCCATGTCAGAGTCCTATCTGGTCCATGTCAGAGTCCTATCTGGTCCATGTCAGAGTCCTATCTGGTCCATGTCAGAGTCCTATCTGGTCCATGTCAGAGTCCTATCTGCTCCATGTCAGAGTCCTACCTGGTCCATGTCAGAGTCCTATCTGGTCCATGTCAGAGTCCTATCTGGTCCACTTCAGAGTCCTACCTGGTCCATGTCAGAGTCCTACCTGGCTCTGGTCCATGTCAGAGTCCTATCTGGTCCATGTCAGAGTCCTATCTGGTCCATGTCAGAGTCCTATCTGGTCCATGTCAGAGTCCTACCTGGCTCTGGTCCATGTCAGAGTCCTATCTGGTCCATGTCAGAGTCCTATCTGGTCCATGTCAGAGTCCTATCTGGTCCATGTCAGAGTCCTATCTGGTCCATGTCAGAGTCCTATCTGGTCCCTGTCAGAGTCCTATCTGGTCCATGTCAGAGTCCTACCTGGCTCTGGTCCATGTCAGAGTCCTACCTGGTCCATGTCAGAGTCCTATCTGGTCCATGTCAGAGTCCTATCTGGTCCATGTCAGAGTCCTACCTGGCTCTGGTCCATGTCAGAGTCCTATCTGGTCCATGTCAGAGTCCTATCTGGTCCATGTCAGAGTCCTACCTGGCTCTGGTCCATGTCAGAGTCCTATCTGGTCCATGTCAGTCCTATCTGGTCCATGTCAGAGTCCTCTCTGGTCCATGTCAGAGTCCTACCTGGCTCTGGTCCATGTCAGAGTCCTACCTGGTCCATGTCAGAGTCATATCTGGTCAATGTCAGAGTCCTACCTGGTCCATGTCAGAGTCCTACCTGGTCCATGTCAGAGTCCTATCTGGTCCATGTCAGAGTCCTATCTGGTCCATGTCAGAGTCCTATCTGGTCCATGTCAGAGTCCTACCTAGTCCATGTCAGAGTCCTATCTGGTCCATGTCAGAGTCCTATCTGGCTCTGGTCCATGTCAGAGTCCTATCTGGTCCATGTCAGAGTCCTATCTGCTCCATGTCAGAGTCCTACCTGGTCCATGTCAGAGTCCTATCTGGTCCATGTCAGAGTCCTATCTGGTCCACGTCAGAGTCCTACCTGGTCCATGTCAGAGTCCTACCTGGCTCTGGTCCATGTCAGAGTCCTATCTGGTCCATGTCAGAGTCCTATCTGGTCCATGTCAGAGTCCTATCTGGCTCTGGTCCATGTCAGAGTCCTATCTGGTCCATGTCAGAGTCCTATCTGGTCCATGTCAGAGTCCTATCTGGTCCATGTCAGAGTCCTATCTGCTCCATGTCAGAGTCCTACCTGGTCCCTGTCAGAGTCCTACCTGGCTCTGGTCCATGTCAGAGTCCTATCTGGTCCATGTCAGAGTCCTATCTGGTCCATGTCAGAGTCCTACCTGGTCCATGTCAGAGTCCTATCTGGTCCATGTCAGAGTCCTATCTGGTCCATGTCAGAGTCCTATCTGGTCCATGTCAGAGTCCTACCTAGTCCATGTCAGAGTCCTATCTGGTCCATGTCAGAGTCCTATCTGGCTCTGGTCCATGTCAGAGTCCTATCTGGTCCATGTCAGAGTCCTATCTGCTCCATGTCAGAGTCCTACCTGGTCCATGTCAGAGTCCTATCTGGTCCATGTCAGAGTCCTATCTGGTCCACGTCAGAGTCCTACCTGGTCCATGTCAGAGTCCTACCTGGCTCTGGTCCATGTCAGAGTCCTATCTGGTCCATGTCAGAGTCCTATCTGGTCCATGTCAGAGTCCTATCTGGCTCTGGTCCATGTCAGAGTCCTATCTGGTCCATGTCAGAGTCCTATCTGGTCCATGTCAGAGTCCTATCTGCTCCATGTCAGAGTCCTACCTGGTCCCTGTCAGAGTCCTACCTGGCTCTGGTCCATGTCAGAGTCCTATCTGGTCCATGTCAGAGTCCTATCTGGTCCATGTCAGAGTCCTATCTGGTCCATGTCAGAGTCCTATCTGGTCCATGTCAGAGTCCTATCTGCTCCATGTCAGAGTCCTACCTGGTCCATGTCAGAGTCCTATCTGGTCCATGTCAGAGTCCTATCTGGTCCACTTCAGAGTCCTACCTGGTCCATGTCAGAGTCCTACCTGGCTCTGGTCCATGTCAGAGTCCTATCTGGTCCATGTCAGAGTCCTATCTGGTCCATGTCAGAGTCCTATCTGGTCCATGTCAGAGTCCTATCTGGTCCATGTCAGAGTCCTAACTGGTCCATGTCAGAGTCCTATCTGGTCCATGTCAGAGTCCTACCTGGTCAATGTCAGAGTCCTATCTGCTCCATGTCAGAGTCCTGTCTGCTCTATGTCAGAGTCCTACCTGGTCCATGTCAGAGTCCTATCTGCTCCATGTCAGAGTCCTATCTGGCTCTGGTCCATGTCAGAGTCCTATCTGGTCCATGTCAGAGTCCTTTCTGGTCCATGTCAGAGTCCTACCTGGCTCTGGTCCATGTCAGAGTCCTACCTGGTCCATGTCAGAGTCCTATCTGGTCCATGTCAGAGTCCTATCTGGTCCATGTCAGAGTCCTATCTGGCTCTGGTCCATGTCAGAGTCCTATCTGGTCCATGTCAGAGTCCTATCTGGTCCATGTCAGAGTCCTACCTAGTCCATGTCAGAGTCCTATCTGGTCCATGTCAGAGTCCTACCTGGTCCATGTCAGAGTCCAATCTGGTCCATGTCAGAGTCCTATCTGGCTCTGGTCCATGTCAGAGTCCTACCTGGTCCATGTCAGAGTCCTATCTGGTCCATGTCAGAGTCCTATCTGGTCCATGTCAGAGTCCTATCTGGTCCATGTCAGTCCTATCTGGTCCATGTCAGAGTCCTATCTGGTCCATGTCAGAGTCCTACCTGGCTCTGGTCCATGTCAGAGTCCTACCTGGCTCTGGTCCATGTCAGAGTCCTACCTGGCTCTGGTCCATGTCAGAGTCCTACCTGGTCCATGTCAGAGTCCTATCTGGTCAATGTCAGAGTCCTACCTGGCTCTGGTCCATGTCAGAGTCCTATCTGGTCCATGTCAGAGTCCTATCTGGTCCATGTCAGAGTCCTATCTGGTCCATGTCAGAGTCCTACCTGGCTCTGGTCCATGTCAGAGTCCTACCTGGTCCATGTCAGAGTCCTATCTGGTCAATGTCAGAGTCCTACCTGGCTCTGGTCCATGTCAGAGTCCTATCTGGTCCATGTCAGAGTCCTATCTGGTCCATGTCAGAGTCCTATCTGGTCCATGTCAGAGTCCTACCTGGCTCTGGTCCATGTCAGAGTCCTACCTGGTCCATGTCAGAGTCCTATCTGGTCCATGTCAGAGTCCTATCTGGTCCATGTCAGAGTCATACCTGGCTCTGGTCCATGTCAGAGTCATACCTGGTCCATGTCAGAGTCCTATCCGGTCCATGTCAGAGTCCTATCTGGTCCATGTCAGAGTCCTACCTGGCTCTGGTCCATGTCAGAGTCCTATCTGGTCCATGTCAGAGTCCTATCTGGTCCATGTCAGAGTCCTATCTGGTCCATGTCAGAGTCCTATCTGGTCCATGTCAGAGTCCTATCTGGTCCCTGTCAGAGTCCTATCTGGTCCATGTCAGAGTCCTACCTGGCTCTGGTCCATGTCAGAGTCCTACCTGGTCCATGTCAGAGTCCTATCTGGTCCATGTCAGAGTCCTATCTGGTCCATGTCAGAGTCCTACCTGGCTCTGGTCCATGTCAGAGTCCTACCTGGCTCTGGTACATGTCAGAGTCCTACCTGGTCCATGTCAGAGTCCTATCTGGTCCATGTCAGAGTCCTACCTGGCTCTGGTCCATGTCAGAGTCCTACCTGGTCCATGTCAGAGTCATACCTGGCTCTGGTCCATGTCAGAGTCATACCTGGTCCATGTCAGAGTCCTATCCGGTCCATGTCAGAGTCCTATCTGGTCCATGTCAGAGTCCTACCTGGCTCTGGTCCATGTCAGAGTCCTATCTGGTCCATGTCAGAGTCCTATCTGGTCCATGTCAGAGTCCTATCTGGTCAATGTCAGAGTCCTATCTGGTCCATGTCAGAGTCCTATCTGGTCCCTGTCAGAGTCCTATCTGGTCCATGTCAGAGTCCTACCTGGCTCTGGTCCATGTCAGAGTCCTACCTGGTCCATGTCAGAGTCCTATCTGGTCCATGTCAGAGTCCTATCTGGTCCATGTCAGAGTCCTACCTGGCTCTGGTCCATGTCAGAGTCCTACCTGGCTCTGGTACATGTCAGAGTCCTACCTGGTCCATGTCAGAGTCCTATCTGGTCAATGTCAGAGTCCTACCTGGCTCTGGTCCATGGCAGAGTCCTATCTGGTCCATGTCAGAGTCCTATCTGGTCCATGTCAGTCCTATCTGGTCCATTTCAGAGTCCTATCTGGTCCATGTCAGTCCTACCTGGCGCCGACAGAGATGGCCGCCTCGCTTCGCGTTCCTAGGAAACCTTGCAGTTTTTTGTTTTTTTACGTGTTATTTCTTACATTAGTACCCCAGGTCATCTTAGGTTTCATTACATACAGTCGAGAAGAACTACTGAATATAAGATCAGCATCAACTCACCATCAGTACGACCAAGAATATGTTTTTCGCGACACGGATCCTGTGTTCTGCCTTACAAACAGGACAACGGAGTGGATCCTATGCAGCGACCCAAAAAAACGACTCCGAAAGAGAGGGAAACGAGGCGGTCTTCTGGTCAGACTCCGGAGACGGGCACAGCGCACACCACTCCCTAGCATTCTTCTTGCCAATGTCCAGTCTCTTGACAACAAGGTTGATGAAATCCGAGCAAGGGTAGCATTCCAGAGGGACATCAGAGACTGTAACGTTCTTTGCTTCACGGAAACGTGGCTTACTGGAGAGACGCAATCCGAAGCGGTGCAGCCAACAGGTTTCTCCACGCATCGCGCAGACAGGAAAAAACATCTTTCTGGTAAAAAGAGGGGCGGGGGCGTATGCCTTATGACTAACGTGACATGGTGCGATGAAAGAAACATACAGGAACTCAAATCCTTCTGTTCACCTGATTTAGAATTCCTCACAATCAAATGTAGACCGCATTATCTACCAAGAGAATTCTCTTCGATTATAATCACAGCCGTATATATCCCCCCCCAAGCAGACACATCGATGGCTCTGAACGAACTTTATTTAACTCTCTGCAAACTGGAAACAATTTATCCGGAGGCTGCATCCATTGTAGCTGGGGATTTTAACAAGGCTAATCTGAAAACAAGACTCCCCAAATTTTATCAGCATATCGATTGCGCAACCAGGGGAGGAAAGACCTTGGACCATTGTTACTCTAACTTCCGCGACGCATATAAGGCCCTGCCCCGCCCCCCTTTCGGAAAAGCTGACCACGACTCCATTTTGTTGATCCCTGCCTACAGACAGAAACTAAAACAAGAGGCTCCCACGCTGAGGTCTGTCCAACGCTGGTCCGACCAAGCTGACTCCACACTCCAAGACTGCTTCCATCACGTGGACTGGGAGATGTTTCGTATTGCGTCAGATAACAACATTGACGAATACGCTGATTCGGTGTGCGAGTTCATTAGAACGTGCGTTGAAGATGTCGTTCCCATAGCAACGATTAAAACATTCCCTAACCAGAAACCGTGGATTGATGGCAGCATTCGTGTGAAACTGAAAGCGCGAACCACTGCTTTTAATCAGGGCAAGGTGTCTGGTAACATGACCGAATACAAACAGTGCAGCTATTCCCTCCGCAAGGCTATCAAACAAGCTAAGCGCCAGTACAGAGACAAAGTAGAATCTCAATTCAACGGCTCAGACACAAGAGGCATGTGGCAGGGTCTACAGTCAATCACGGACTACAGGAAGAAACCCAGCCCAGTCACGGACCAGGATGTCTTGCTCCCAGGCAGACTAAATAACTTTTTTGCCCGCTTTGAGGACAATACAGTGCCACTGACACGGCCTGCAACGAAAACATGCGGTCTCTCCTTCACTGCAGCCGAGGTGAGTAAGACATTTAAACGTGTTAACCCTCGCAAGGCTGCAGGCCCAGATGGCATCCCCAGCCGCGCCCTCAGAGCATGCGCAGACCAGCTGGCCGGTGTGTTTACGGACATATTCAATCAATCCCTATACCAGTCTGCTGTTCCCACATGCTTCAAGAGGGCCACCATTGTTCCTGTTCCCAAGAAAGCTAAGGTAACTGAGCTAAATGACTACCGCCCCGTAGCACTCACATCCGTCATCATGAAGTGCTTTGAGAGACTAGTCAAGGACCATATCACCTCCACCCTACCTGACACCCTAGACCCACTCCAATTTGCTTACCGCCCAAATAGGTCCACAGACGATGCAATCTCAACCACACTGCACACTGCCCTAACCCATCTGGACAAGAGGAATACCTATGTGAGAATGCTGTTCATCGACTACAGCTCGGCATTCAACACCATAGTACCCTCCAAGCTCGTCATCAAGCTCGAGACCCTGGGTCTCGACCCCGCCCTGTGCAACTGGGTACTGGACTTCCTGACGGGCCGCCCCCAGGTGGTGAGGGTAGGCAACAACATCTCCTCCCCGCTGATCCTCAACACTGGGGCCCCACAAGGTTGCGTTCTGAGCCCTCTCCTGTACTCCCTGTTCACCCACGACTGCGTGGCCACGCACGCCTCCAACCCAATCATCAAGTTTGCGGACGACACAACAGTGGTAGGCTTGATTACCAACAACGATGAAACGGCCTACAGGGAGGAGGTGAGGGCCCTCGGAGTGTGGTGTCAGGAAAACAACCTCACACTCAACGTCAACAAAACTAAGGAGATGATTGTGGACTTCAGGAAACAGCAGAGGGAACACCCCCCTATCCACATCGATGGAACAGTAGTGGAGAGGGTAGCAAGTTTTAAGTTCCTCGGCATACACATCACAGACAAACTGAATTGGTCCACTCACACAGACAGCATCGTGAAGAAGGCGCAGCAGCGCCTCTTCAACCTCAGGAGGCTGAAGAAATTCGGCTTGTCACCAAAAGCACTCACAAACTTCTACAGATGCACAATCGAGAGCATCCTGGCGGGCTGTATCACCGCCTGGTATGGCAACTGCACCGCCCTCAACCGTAAGGCTCTCCAGAGGGTAGTGAGGTCTGCACAACGCATCACCGGGGGCAAACTACCTGCCCTCCAGGACACCTACACCACCCGATGTCACAGTAAGGCCATAAAGATCATCAAGGACATCAACCACCCGAGCCACTGCCTGTTCACCCCGCTATCATCCAGAAGGCGAGGTCAGTACAGGTGCATCAAAGCTGGGACCGAGAGACTGAAAAACAGCTTCTATCTCAAGGCCATCAGACTGTTAAACAGCCACCACTAACACTGAGTGGCTGCTGCCAACACACTGACACTGACTCAACTCCAGCCACTTTAATAATGGGAATTGATGGGAAATGATGTAAATATATCACTAGCCACTTTAAACAATGCTACCTTATATAAATGTTACTTACCCTACATTATTCATCTCATACGCATACGTATATACTGTACTCTATATCATCGACGGTATCCTTATGTAATACATGTATCACTAGCCACTTTATACTATACTATGCCACTTTGTTTACATACTCATCTCATTTGTACATACTGTACCCGATACCATCTACTGTATCTTGCCTATGCTGCTCTGTACCATCACTCATTCATATATCCTTATGTACATATTCTTTATCCCCTTACACTGTGTACAAGACAGTAGTTTTGGAATTGTTAGTTAGATTACTTGTTATTACTGCATTGTCGGAACTAGAAGCACAAGCATTTCGCTACACTCGCATTAACATCTGCTAACCATGTGTATGTGACAAATAAAATTTGATTTGATTTGATTTGATTTGGTCCATGTCAGAGTCCTACCTGGTCCATGTCAGAGTCCTATCTGGTCCATGTCAGAGTCCTACCTAGTCCATGTCAGAGTCCTAACTGGTCCATGTCAGAGTCCTACCTGGTCCATGTCAGAGTCCTATCTGGTCCATGTCAGAGTCCTATCTGGCTCTGGTCCATGTCAGAGTCCTACCTGGTCCATGTCAGAGTCCTATCTGGTCCTTGTCAGAGTCCTATCTGGTCCATGTCAGAGTCCTATCTGGTCCATGTCAGTCCTATCTGGTCCATGTCAGAGTCCTATCTGGTCCATGTCAGAGTCCTGCCTGGTCCATGTCAGAGTCCTATCTGGTCCATGTCAGAGTCCTATCTGATCCATGTCAGAGTCCTACCTGGCTCTGGTCCATGTCAGAGTCCTACCTGGCTCTGGTCCATGTCATAGTCCTACCTGGCTCTGGTCCATGTCAGAGTCCTACCTGGTCCATGTCAGAGTCCTATCTGGTCCATGTCAGAGTCCTATCTGGCTCTGGTCCATGTCAGAGTCCTACCTGGTCCATGTCAGAGTCCTATCTGGTCCTTGTCAGAGTCCTATCTGGTCCATGTCAGAGTCCTATCTGGTCCATGTCAGTCCTATCTGGTCCATGTCAGAGTCCTATCTGGTCCATGTCAGAGTCCTACCTGGCTCTGGTCCATGTCAGAGTCCTACCTGGTCCATGTCAGAGTCCTATCTGGTCCATGTCAGAGTCCTATCTGGTCCATGTCAGAGTCCTACCTGGCTCTGGTCCATGTCAGAGTCCTACCTGGCTCTGGTCCATGTCATAGTCCTACCTGGCTCTGGTCCATGTCAGAGTCCTACCTGGTCCATGTCAGAGTCCTATCTGGTCAATGTCAGAGTCCTACCTGGCTCTGGTCCATGTCAGAGTCCTATCTGGTCCATGTCAGAGTCCTATCTGGCTCTGGTCCATGTCAGAGTCCTATCTGGTCCATGTCAGAGTCCTATCTGGTCCATGTCAGAGTCCTATCTGGTCCATGTCAGAGTCCTACCTGGCTCTGGTCCATGTCAGAGTCCTACCTGGTCCATGTCAGAGTCCTATCTGGTCCATGTCAGAGTCCTATCTGGTCCATGTCAGAGTCATACCTGGCTCTGGTCCATGTCAGAGTCCTACCTGGTCCATGTCAGAGTCCTATCTGGTCCATGTCAGAGTCCTATCTGGTCCATGTCAGAGTCCTACCTGGCTCTGGTCCATGTCAGAGTCCTATCTGGTCCATGTCAGAGTCCTATCTGGTCCATGTCAGAGTCCTATCTGGTCCATGTCAGAGTCCTATCTGCTCCATGTCAGAGTCCTACCTGGTCCATGTCAGAGTCCTATCTGGTCCATGTCAGAGTCCTATCTGGTCCACTTCAGAGTCCTACCTGGTCCATGTCAGAGTCCTACCTGGCTCTGGTCCATGTCAGAGTCCTATCTGGTCCATGTCATAGTCCTATCTGGGTCATGTCAGAGTCCTATCTGGTCCATGTCAGAGTCCTATCTGGTCCATGTCAGAGTCCTACCTGGTCCATGTCAGAGTCCTATCTGGTCCATGTCAGAGTCCTACCTGGTCCATGTCAGAGTCCTATCTGCTCCATGTCAGAGTCCTGTCTGCTCTATGTCAGAGTCCTACCTGGTCCATGTCAGAGTCCTATCTGCTCCATGTCAGAGTCCTATCTGGCTCTGGTCCATGTCAGAGTCCTATCTGGTCCATGTCAGAGTCCTATCTGGTCCATGTCAGAGTCCTACCTGGCTCTGGTCCATGTCAGAGTCCTACCTGGTCCATGTCAGAGTCCTATCTGGTCCATGTCAGAGTCCTATCTGGTCCATGTCAGAGTCCTATCTGGCTCTGGTCAATGTCAGAGTCCTATCTGGTCCATGTCAGAGTCCTATCTGGTCCATGTCAGAGTCCTACCTAGTCCATGTCAGAGTCCTATCTGGTCCATGTCAGAGTCCTACCTGGTCCATGTCAGAGTCCAATCTGGTCCATGTCAGAGTCCTATCTGGCTCTGGTCCATGTCAGAGTCCTACCTGGTCCATGTCAGAGTCCTATCTGGTCCATGTCAGAGTCCTATCTGGTCCATGTCAGAGTCCTATCTGGTCCATGTCAGTCATATCTGGTCCATGTCAGAGTCCTACCTGGCTCTGGTCCATGTCAGAGTCCTACCTGGCTCTGGTCCATGTCAGAGTCCTACCTGGTCCATGTCAGAGTCCTATCTTGCCCATGTCAGAGTCCTATCTGGTCCATGTCAGAGTCCTACCTGGCTCTGGTCCATGTCAGAGTCCTACCTGGCTCTGGTCCATGTCAGAGTCCTACCTGGCTCTGGTCCATGTCAGAGTCCTATCTGGTCCATGTCAGAGTCCTATCTGGTCCATGTCAGAGTCCTATCTGGTCCATGTCAGAGTCCTACCTGGCTCTGGTCCATGTCAGAGTCCTACCTGGTCCATGTCAGAGTCCTATCTGGTCAATGTCAGAGTCCTACCTGGCTCTGGTCCATGTCAGAGTCCTATCTGGTCCATGTCAGAGTCCTATCTGGTCCATGTCAGAGTCCTATCTGGTCCATGTCAGAGTCCTACCTGGCTCTGGTCCATGTCAGAGTCCTACCTGGTCCATGTCAGAGTCCTATCTGGTCCATGTCAGAGTCCTATCTGGTCCATGTCAGAGTCATACCTGGCTCTGGTCCATGTCAGAGTCATACCTGGTCCAGGTCAGAGTCCTATCCGGTCCATGTCAGAGTCCTATCTGGTCCATGTCAGAGTCCTACCTGGCTCTGGTCCATGTCAGAGTCCTATCTGGTCCATGTCAGAGTCCTATCTGGTCCATGTCAGAGTCCTATCTGGTCCATGTCAGAGTCCTATCTGGTCCATGTCAGAGTCCTATCTGGTCCCTGTCAGAGTCCTATCTGGTCCATGTCAGAGTCCTACCTGGCTCTGGTCCATGTCAGAGTCCTACCTGGTCCATGTCAGAGTCCTATCTGGTCCATGTCAGAGTCCTATCTGGTCCATGTCAGAGTCCTACCTGGCTCTGGTCCATGTCAGAGTCCTACCTGGCTCTGGTACATGTCAGAGTCCTATCTGGTCAATGTCAGAGTCCTATCTGGTCAATGTCAGAGTCCTACCTGGCTCTGGTCCATGGCAGAGTCCTATCTGGTCCATGTCAGAGTCCTATCTGGTCCATGTCAGTCCTATCTGGTCCATTTCAGAGTCCTATCTGGTCCATGTCAGAGTCCTACCTGGCCCTGGTCCATGTCAGAGTCCTACCTGGTCCATGTCAGAGTCCTATCTGGTCCATGTCAGAGTCCTACCTGGCTCTGGTCCATGTCAGAGTCCTACCTGGTCCATGTCAGAGTCCTATCTGGTCCATGTCAGAGTCCTATCTGGTCCATGTCAGAGTCATACCTGGCTCTGGTCCATGTCAGAGTCATACCTGGTCCAGGTCAGAGTCCTATCCGGTCCATGTCAGAGTCCTATCTGGTCCATGTCAGAGTCCTACCTGGCTCTGGTCCATGTCAGAGTCCTATCTGGTCCATGTCAGAGTCCTATCTGGTCCATGTCAGAGTCCTATCTGGTCCATGTCAGAGTCCTATCTGGTCCATGTCAGAGTCCTATCTGGTCCCTGTCAGAGTCCTATCTGGTCCATGTCAGAGTCCTACCTGGCTCTGGTCCATGTCAGAGTCCTACCTGGTCCATGTCAGAGTCCTATCTGGTCCATGTCAGAGTCCTATCTGGTCCATGTCAGAGTCCTACCTGGCTCTGGTCCATGTCAGAGTCCTACCTGGCTCTGGTACATGTCAGAGTCCTATCTGGTCAATGTCAGAGTCCTATCTGGTCAATGTCAGAGTCCTACCTGGCTCTGGTCCATGGCAGAGTCCTATCTGGTCCATGTCAGAGTCCTATCTGGTCCATGTCAGTCCTATCTGGTCCATTTCAGAGTCCTATCTGGTCCATGTCAGAGTCCTACCTGGCCCTGGTCCATGTCAGAGTCCTACCTGGTCCATGTCAGAGTCCTATCTGGTCCATGTCAGAGTCCTAACTAGTCCATGTCAGAGTCCTAACTGGTCCATGTCAGAGTCCTACCTGGTCCATTTTCAGAGTCCTATCTGGTCCATGTCAGAGTCCTGCCTGGTCCATGTCAGAGTCCTATCTGGTCCATGTCAGAGTCCTATCTGGTCCATGTCAGAGTCCTACCTGGCTCTGGTCCATGTCAGAGTCCTACCTGGCTCTGGTCCATGTCATAGTCCTACCTGGCTCTGGTCCATGTCAGAGTCCTACCTGGTCCATGTCAGAGTCCTATCTGGTCCATGTCAGAGTCCTATCTGGCTCTGGTCCATGTCAGAGTCCTACCTGGTCCATGTCAGAGTCCTATCTGGTCCTTGTCAGAGTCCTATCTGGTCCATGTCAGAGTCCTATCTGGTCCATGTCAGTCCTATCTGGTCCATGTCAGAGTCCTATCTGGTCCACGTCAGAGTCCTACCTGGTCCATGTCAGAGCCCTATCTGCTCCATGTCAGAGTCCTATCTGGCTCTGGTCCATGTCAGAGTCCTATCTGGTCCATGTCAGAGTCCTATCTGGTCCATGTCAGAGTCCTACCTGGCTCTGGTCCATGTCAGAGTCCTATCTGGTCCATGTCAGAGTCCTATCTGGTCCATGTCAGAGTCCTACCTAGTCCATGTCAGAGTCCTATCTGGTCCATGTCAGAGTCCTATCTGGTCCATGTCAGAGTCATACCTGGCTCTGGTCCATGTCAGAGTCATACCTGGTCCATGTCAGAGTCCTATCCGGTCCATGTCAGAGTCCTATCTGGTCCATGTCAGAGTCCTACCTGGCTCTGGTCCATGTCAGAGTCCTATCTGGTCCATGTCAGAGTCCTATCTGGTCCATGTCAGAGTCCTATCTGGTCCATGTCAGAGTCCTATCTGGTCCATGTCAGAGTCCTATCTGGTCCCTGTCAGAGTCCTATCTGGTCCATGTCAGAGTCCTACCTGGCTCTGGTCCATGTCAGAGTCCTACCTGGTCCATGTCAGAGTCCTATCTGGTCCATGTCAGAGTCCTATCTGGTCCATGTCAGAGTCCTACCTGGCTCTGGTCCATGTCAGAGTCCTACCTGGCTCTGGTACATGTCAGAGTCCTATCTGGTCAATGTCAGAGTCCTATCTGGTCAATGTCAGAGTCCTACCTGGCTCTGGTCCATGGCAGAGTCCTATCTGGTCCATGTCAGAGTCCTATCTGGTCCATGTCAGTCCTATCTGGTCCATTTCAGAGTCCTATCTGGTCCATGTCAGAGTCCTACCTGGCCCTGGTCCATGTCAGAGTCCTACCTGGTCCATGTCAGAGTCCTATCTGGTCCATGTCAGAGTCCTAACTAGTCCATGTCAGAGTCCTAACTGGTCCATGTCAGAGTCCTACCTGGTCCATGTCAGAGTCCTATCTGGTCCATGTCAGAGTCCTGCCTGGTCCATGTCAGAGTCCTATCTGGTCCATGTCAGAGTCCTATCTGGTCCATGTCAGAGTCCTACCTGGCTCTGGTCCATGTCAGAGTCCTACCTGGTCCATGTCAGAGTCCTATCTGGTCCATGTCAGAGTCCTATCTGGCTCTGGTCCATGTCAGAGTCCTACCTGGTCCATGTCAGAGTCCTATCTGGTCCTTGTCAGAGTCCTATCTGGTCCATGTCAGAGTCCTATCTGGTCCATGTCAGTCCTATCTGGTCCATGTCAGAGTCCTATCTGGTCCACGTCAGAGTCCTACCTGGTCCATGTCAGAGTCCTATCTGCTCCATGTCAGAGTCCTATCTGGCTCTGGTCCATGTCAGAGTCCTATCTGGTCCATGTCAGAGTCCTATCTGGTCCATGTCAGAGTCCTACCTGGCTCTGGTCCATGTCAGAGTCCTACCTGGTCCATGTCAGAGTCCTATCTGGTCCATGTCAGAGTCCTATCTGGTCCATGTCAGAGTCCTATCTGGCTCTGGTCCATGTCAGAGTCCTATCTGGTCCATGTCAGAGTCCTATCTGGTCCATGTCAGAGTCCTACCTAGTCCATGTCAGAGTCCTATCTGGTCCATGTCAGAGTCCTACCTGGTCCATGTCAGAGTCCAATCTGGTCCATGTCAGAGTCCTATCTGGCTCTGGTCCATGTCAGAGTCCTACCTGGTCCATGTCAGAGTCCTATCTGGTCCATGTCAGAGTCCTATCTGGTCCATGTCAGAGTCCTATCTGGTCCATGTCAGTCATATCTGGTCCATGTCAGAGTCCTATCTGGTCCATGTCAGAGTCCTACCTGGCTCTGGTCCATGTCAGAGTCCTACCTGGTCCATGTCAGAGTCCTATCTGGCCCATGTCAGAGTCCTATCTGGTCCATGTCAGAGTCCTACCTGGCTCTGGTCCATGTCAGAGTCCTACCTGGCTCTGGTCCATGTCAGAGTCCTACCTGGCTCTGGTCCATGTCAGAGTCCTATCTGGTCCATGTCAGAGTCCTATCTGGTCCATGTCAGAGTCCTATCTGGTCCATGTCAGAGTCCTACCTGGCTCTGGTCCATGTCAGAGTCCTACCTGGTCCATGTCAGAGTCCTATCTGGTCAATGTCAGAGTCCTACCTGGCTCTGGTCCATGTCAGAGTCCTATCTGGTCCATGTCAGAGTCCTATCTGGTCCATGTCAGAGTCCTATCTGGTCCATGTCAGAGTCCTATCTGGTCCCTGTCAGAGTCCTATCTGGTCCATGTCAGAGTCCTACCTGGCTCTGGTCCATGTCAGAGTCCTACCTGGTCCATGTCAGAGTCCTATCTGGTCCATGTCAGAGTCCTATCTGGTCCATGTCAGAGTCCTACCTGGCTCTGGTCCATGTCAGAGTCCTATCTGGTCAATGTCAGAGTCCTATCTGGTCAATGTCAGAGTCCTACCTGGCTCTGGTCCATGTCAGAGTCCTACCTGGCTCTGGTACATGTCAGAGTCCTATCTGGTCAATGTCAGAGTCCTATCTGGTCAATGTCAGAGTCCTACCTGGCTCTGGTCCATGGCAGAGTCCTATCTGGTCCATGTCAGAGTCCTATCTGGTCCATGTCAGTCCTATCTGGTCCATTTCAGAGTCCTATCTGGTCCATGTCAGAGTCCTACCTGGCCCTGGTCCATGTCAGAGTCCTACCTGGTCCATGTCAGAGTCCTATCTGGTCCATGTCAGAGTCCTAACTAGTCCATGTCAGAGTCCTAACTGGTCCATGTCAGAGTCCTACCTGGTCCATGTCAGAGTCCTATCTGGTCCATGTCAGAGTCCTGCCTGGTCCATGTCAGAGTCCTATCTGGTCCATGTCAGAGTCCTATCTGGTCCATGTCAGAGTCCTACCTGGCTCTGGTCCATGTCAGAGTCCTACCTGGTCCATGTCAGAGTCCTATCTGGTCCATGTCAGAGTCCTATCTGGCTCTGGTCCATGTCAGAGTCCTACCTGGTCCATGTCAGAGTCCTATCTGGTCCTTGTCAGAGTCCTATCTGGTCCATGTCAGAGTCCTATCTGGTCCATGTCAGTCCTATCTGGTCCATGTCAGAGTCCTATCTGGTCCACGTCAGAGTCCTACCTGGTCCATGTCAGAGTCCTATCTGCTCCATGTCAGAGTCCTATCTGGCTCTGGTCCATGTCAGAGTCCTATCTGGTCCATGTCAGAGTCCTATCTGGTCCATGTCAGAGTCCTACCTGGCTCTGGTCCATGTCAGAGTCCTACCTGGTCCATGTCAGAGTCCTATCTGGTCCATGTCAGAGTCCTATCTGGTCCATGTCAGAGTCCTATCTGGCTCTGGTCCATGTCAGAGTCCTATCTGGTCCATGTCAGAGTCCTATCTGGTCCATGTCAGAGTCCTACCTAGTCCATGTCAGAGTCCTATCTGGTCCATGTCAGAGTCCTACCTGGTCCATGTCAGAGTCCAATCTGGTCCATGTCAGAGTCCTATCTGGCTCTGGTCCATGTCAGAGTCCTACCTGGTCCATGTCAGAGTCCTATCTGGTCCATGTCAGAGTCCTATCTGGTCCATGTCAGAGTCCTATCTGGTCCATGTCAGTCATATCTGGTCCATGTCAGAGTCCTATCTGGTCCATGTCAGAGTCCTACCTGGCTCTGGTCCATGTCAGAGTCCTACCTGGTCCATGTCAGAGTCCTATCTGGCCCATGTCAGAGTCCTATCTGGTCCATGTCAGAGTCCTACCTGGCTCTGGTCCATGTCAGAGTCCTACCTGGCTCTGGTCCATGTCAGAGTCCTACCTGGCTCTGGTCCATGTCAGAGTCCTATCTGGTCCATGTCAGAGTCCTATCTGGTCCATGTCAGAGTCCTATCTGGTCCATGTCAGAGTCCTACCTGGCTCTGGTCCATGTCAGAGTCCTACCTGGTCCATGTCAGAGTCCTATCTGGTCAATGTCAGAGTCCTACCTGGCTCTGGTCCATGTCAGAGTCCTATCTGGTCCATGTCAGAGTCCTATCTGGTCCATGTCAGAGTCCTATCTGGTCCATGTCAGAGTCCTATCTGGTCCCTGTCAGAGTCCTATCTGGTCCATGTCAGAGTCCTACCTGGCTCTGGTCCATGTCAGAGTCCTACCTGGTCCATGTCAGAGTCCTATCTGGTCCATGTCAGAGTCCTATCTGGTCCATGTCAGAGTCCTACCTGGCTCTGGTCCATGTCAGAGTCCTACCTGGCTCTGGTACATGTCAGAGTCCTATCTGGTCAATGTCAGAGTCCTATCTGGTCAATGTCAGAGTCCTACCTGGCTCTGGTCCATGGCAGAGTCCTATCTGGTCCATGTCAGAGTCCTATCTGGTCCATGTCAGTCCTATCTGGTCCATTTCAGAGTCCTATCTGGTCCATGTCAGAGTCCTACCTGGCCCTGGTCCATGTCAGAGTCCTACCTGGTCCATGTCAGAGTCCTATCTGGTCCATGTCAGAGTCCTAACTAGTCCATGTCAGAGTCCTAACTGGTCCATGTCAGAGTCCTACCTGGTCCATGTCAGAGTCCTATCTGGTCCATGTCAGAGTCCTGCCTGGTCCATGTCAGAGTCCTATCTGGTCCATGTCAGAGTCCTATCTGGTCCATGTCAGAGTCCTACCTGGCTCTGGTCCATGTCAGAGTCCTACCTGGCTCTGGTCCATGTCATAGTCCTACCTGGCTCTGGTCCATGTCAGAGTCCTACCTGGTCCATGTCAGAGTCCTACCTGGCTCTGGTCCATGTCAGAGTCCTATCTGGTCCATGTCAGAGTCCTATCTGGTCCATGTCAGAGTCCTATCTGGTCCATGTCAGAGTCCTATCTGGTCCCTGTCAGAGTCCTATCTGGTCCATGTCAGAGTCCTACCTGGCTCTGGTCCATGTCAGAGTCCTACCTGGTCCATGTCAGAGTCCTATCTGGTCCATGTCAGAGTCCTATCTGGTCCATGTCAGAGTCCTACCTGGCTCTGGTCCATGTCAGAGTCCTACCTGGCTCTGGTACATGTCAGAGTCCTATCTGGTCAATGTCAGAGTCCTATCTGGTCAATGTCAGAGTCCTACCTGGCTCTGGTCCATGGCAGAGTCCTATCTGGTCCATGTCAGAGTCCTATCTGGTCCATGTCAGTCCTATCTGGTCCATTTCAGAGTCCTATCTGGTCCATGTCAGAGTCCTACCTGGCCCTGGTCCATGTCAGAGTCCTACCTGGTCCATGTCAGAGTCCTATCTGGTCCATGTCAGAGTCCTAACTAGTCCATGTCAGAGTCCTAACTGGTCCATGTCAGAGTCCTACCTGGTCCATGTCAGAGTCCTATCTGGTCCATGTCAGAGTCCTGCCTGGTCCATGTCAGAGTCCTATCTGGTCCATGTCAGAGTCCTATCTGGTCCATGTCAGAGTCCTACCTGGCTCTGGTCCATGTCAGAGTCCTACCTGGTCCATGTCAGAGTCCTATCTGGTCCATGTCAGAGTCCTATCTGGCTCTGGTCCATGTCAGAGTCCTACCTGGTCCATGTCAGAGTCCTATCTGGTCCTTGTCAGAGTCCTATCTGGTCCATGTCAGAGTCCTATCTGGTCCATGTCAGTCCTATCTGGTCCATGTCAGAGTCCTATCTGGTCCACGTCAGAGTCCTACCTGGTCCATGTCAGAGTCCTATCTGCTCCATGTCAGAGTCCTATCTGGCTCTGGTCCATGTCAGAGTCCTATCTGGTCCATGTCAGAGTCCTATCTGGTCCATGTCAGAGTCCTACCTGGCTCTGGTCCATGTCAGAGTCCTACCTGGTCCATGTCAGAGTCCTATCTGGTCCATGTCAGAGTCCTATCTGGTCCATGTCAGAGTCCTATCTGGCTCTGGTCCATGTCAGAGTCCTATCTGGTCCATGTCAGAGTCCTATCTGGTCCATGTCAGAGTCCTACCTAGTCCATGTCAGAGTCCTATCTGGTCCATGTCAGAGTCCTACCTGGTCCATGTCAGAGTCCAATCTGGTCCATGTCAGAGTCCTATCTGGCTCTGGTCCATGTCAGAGTCCTACCTGGTCCATGTCAGAGTCCTATCTGGTCCATGTCAGAGTCCTATCTGGTCCATGTCAGAGTCCTACCTGGCTCTGGTCCATGTCAGAGTCCTACCTGGTCCATGTCAGAGTCCTATCTGGCCCATGTCAGAGTCCTATCTGGTCCATGTCAGAGTCCTACCTGGCTCTGGTCCATGTCAGAGTCCTACCTGGCTCTGGTCCATGTCAGAGTCCTACCTGGCTCTGGTCCATGTCAGAGTCCTATCTGGTCCATGTCAGAGTCCTATCTGGTCCATGTCAGAGTCCTATCTGGTCCATGTCAGAGTCCTACCTGGCTCTGGT
The DNA here is from genome assembly GCF_045791955.1 of Oncorhynchus clarkii lewisi. Taxonomy (NCBI): domain Eukaryota; kingdom Metazoa; phylum Chordata; class Actinopteri; order Salmoniformes; family Salmonidae; genus Oncorhynchus; species Oncorhynchus clarkii. Next base: position 47,756,833 of record NC_092176.1, on the reverse strand, counting down.
CCATGTCAGAGTCCTACCTGGTCCATGTCAGAGTCCTATCTGGTCAATGTCAGAGTCCTACCTGGCTCTGGTCCATGTCACAGTCCTATCTGGTCCATGTCAGAGTCCTATCTGGTCCATGTCAGAGTCCTATCTGGTCCATGTCAGAGTCCTATCTGGTCCCTGTCAGAGTCCTATCTGGTCCATGTCAGAGTCCTACCTGGCTCTGGTCCATGTCAGAGTCCTACCTGGTCCATGTCAGAGTCCTATCTGGTCCATGTCAGAGTCCTATCTGGTCCATGTCAGAGTCCTACCTGGCTCTGGTCCATGTCAGAGTCCTACCTGGCTCTGGTACATGTCAGAGTCCTATCTGGTCAATGTCAGAGTCCTATCTGGTCAATGTCAGAGTCCTACCTGGCTCTGGTCCATGGCAGAGTCCTATCTGGTCCATGTCAGAGTCCTATCTGGTCCATGTCAGTCCTATCTGGTCCATTTCAGAGTCCTATCTGGTCCATGTCAGAGTCCTACCTGGCCCTGGTCCATGTCAGAGTCCTACCTGGTCCATGTCAGAGTCCTATCTGGTCCATGTCAGAGTCCTAACTAGTCCATGTCAGAGTCCTAACTGGTCCATGTCAGAGTCCTACCTGGTCCATGTCAGAGTCCTATCTGGTCCATGTCAGAGTCCTGCCTGGTCCATGTCAGAGTCCTATCTGGTCCATGTCAGAGTCCTATCTGGTCCATGTCAGAGTCCTACCTGGCTCTGGTCCATGTCAGAGTCCTACCTGGCTCTGGTCCATGTCATAGTCCTACCTGGCTCTGGTCCATGTCAGAGTCCTACCTGGTCCATGTCAGAGTCCTATCTGGTCCATGTCAGAGTCCTATCTGGCTCTGGTCCATGTCAGAGTCCTACCTGGTCCATGTCAGAGTCCTATCTGGTCCTTGTCAGAGTCCTATCTGGTCCATGTCAGAGTCCTATCTGGTCCATGTCAGTCCTATCTGGTCCATGTCAGAGTCCTATCTGGTCCATGTCAGAGTCCTACCTGGCTCTGGTCCATGTCAGAGTCCTACCTGGTCCATGTCAGAGTCCTATCTGGTCCATGTCAGAGTCCTATCTGGTCCATGTCAGAGTCCTACCTGGCTCTGGTCCATGTCAGAGTCCTACCTGGCTCTGGTCCATTTCATAGTCCTACCTGGCTCTGGTCCATGTCAGAGTCCTACCTGGTCCATGTCAGAGTCCTATCTGGTCAATGTCAGAGTCCTACCTGGCTCTGGTCCATGTCAGAGTCCTATCTGGTCCATGTCAGAGTCCTATCTGGCTCTGGTCCATGTCAGAGTCCTACCTGGTCCATGTCAGAGTCCTATCTGGTCCATGTCAGAGTCCTATCTGCTCCATGTCAGAGTCCTACCTGGTCCATGTCAGAGCCCTATCTGCTCCATGTCAGAGTCCTATCTGGCTCTGGTCCATGTCAGAGTCCTATCTGGTCCATGTCAGAGTCCTATCTGGTCCATGTCAGAGTCCTATCTGGTCCATGTCAGAGTCCTACCTGGCTCTGGTCCATGTCAGAGTCCTACCTGGCTCTGGTACATGTCAGAGTCCTACCTGGTCCATGTCAGAGTCCTATCTGGTCAATGTCAGAGTCCTTCCTGGCTCTGGTCCATGGCAGAGTCCTATCTGGTCCATGTCAGAGTCCTATCTGGTCCATGTCAGAGTCCTATCTGGTCCATGTCAGAGTCCTATCTGGTCCATGTCAGAGTCCTATCTGGTCCATGTCAGAGTCCTATCTGGTCCCTGTCAGAGTCCTATCTGGTCCATGTCAGAGTCCTACCTGGCTCTGGTCCATGTCAGAGTCCTACCTGGTCCATGTCAGAGTCCTATCTGGTCCATGTCAGAGTCCTATCTGGTCCATGTCAGAGTCCTACCTGGCTCTGGTCCATGTCAGAGTCCTACCTGGCTCTGGTACATGTCAGAGTCCTATCTGGTCAATGTCAGAGTCCTATCTGGTCAATGTCAGAGTCCTACCTGGCTCTGGTCCATGGCAGAGTCCTATCTGGTCCATGTCAGAGTCCTATCTGGTCCATGTCAGTCCTATCTGGTCCATTTCAGAGTCCTATCTGGTCCATGTCAGAGTCCTACCTGGCCCTGGTCCATGTCAGAGTCCTACCTGGTCCATGTCAGAGTCCTATCTGGTCCATGTCAGAGTCCTAACTAGTCCATGTCAGAGTCCTAACTGGTCCATGTCAGAGTCCTACCTGGTCCATGTCAGAGTCCTATCTGGTCCATGTCAGAGTCCTGCCTGGTCCATGTCAGAGTCCTATCTGGTCCATGTCAGAGTCCTATCTGGTCCATGTCAGAGTCCTACCTGGCTCTGGTCCATGTCAGAGTCCTACCTGGCTCTGGTCCATGTCATAGTCCTACCTGGCTCTGGTCCATGTCAGAGTCCTACCTGGTCCATGTCAGAGTCCTATCTGGTCCATGTCAGAGTCCTATCTGGCTCTGGTCCATGTCAGAGTCCTACCTGGTCCATGTCAGAGTCCTATCTGGTCCTTGTCAGAGTCCTATCTGGTCCATGTCAGAGTCCTATCTGGTCCATGTCAGTCCTATCTGGTCCATGTCAGAGTCCTATCTGGTCCATGTCAGAGTCCTACCTGGCTCTGGTCCATGTCAGAGTCCTACCTGGTCCATGTCAGAGTCCTATCTGGTCCATGTCAGAGTCCTATCTGGTCCATGTCAGAGTCCTACCTGGCTCTGGTCCATGTCAGAGTCCTACCTGGCTCTGGTCCATGTCATAGTCCTACCTGGCTCTGGTCCATGTCAGAGTCCTACCTGGTCCATGTCAGAGTCCTATCTGGTCAATGTCAGAGTCCTACCTGGCTCTGGTCCATGTCAGAGTCCTATCTGGTCCATGTCAGAGTCCTATCTGGCTCTGGTCCATGTCAGAGTCCTATCTGGTCCATGTCAGAGTCCTATCTGGTCCATGTCAGAGTCCTATCTGGTCCATGTCAGAGTCCTACCTGGCTCTGGTCCATGTCAGAGTCCTACCTGGTCCATGTCAGAGTCCTATCTGGTCAATGTCAGAGTCCTATCTGGTCCATGTCAGAGTCATACCTGGCTCTGGTCCATGTCAGCGTCCTACCTGGTCCATGTCAGAGTCCTATCTGGTCCATGTCAGAGTCCTATCTGGTCCATGTCAGAGTCCTACCTGGCTCTGGTCCATGTCAGAGTCCTACCTGGTCCATGTCAGAGTCCTATCTGCTCCATGTCAGAGTCCTACCTGGTCCATGTCAGAGTCCTATCTGGTCCATGTCAGAGTCCTATCTGCTCCATGTCAGAGTCCTACCTGGTCCATGTCAGAGCCCTATCTGCTCCATGTCAGAGTCCTATCTGGCTCTGGTCCATGTCAGAGTCCTATCTGGTCCATGTCAGAGTCCTATCTGGTCCATGTCAGAGTCCTATCTGGTCCATGTCAGAGTCCTACCTGGCTCTGGTCCATGTCAGAGTCCTACCTGGCTCTGGTACATGTCAGAGTCCTACCTGGTCCATGTCAGAGTCCTATCTGGTCAATGTCAGAGTCCTTCCTGGCTCTGGTCCATGGCAGAGTCCTATCTGGTCCATGTCAGAGTCCTATCTGGTCCATGTCAGTCCTATCTGGTCCATGTCAGAGTCCTATCTGGTCCATGTCAGAGTCCTACCTGGCTCTGGTCCATGTCAGAGTCCTACCTGGCTCTGGTCCATGTCAGAGTCCTACCTGGTCCATGTCAGAGTCCTACCTGGTCCATGTCAGAGTCCTATCTGGTCCATGTCAGAGTCCTATCTGGTCCATGTGAGAGTCCTATCTGGTCCATGTCAGAGTCCTACCTAGTCCATGTCAGAGTCCTATCTGGTCCATGTCAGAGTCCTACCTGGCTCTGGTCCATGTCAGAGTCCTACCTGGCTCTGGTCCATGTCATAGTCCTACCTGGCTCTGGTCCATGTCAGAGTCCTACCTGGTCCATGTCAGAGTCCTATCTGGTCAATGTCAGAGTCCTACCTGGCTCTGGTCCATGTCAGAGTCCTATCTGGTCCATGTCAGAGTCCTATCTGGCTCTGGTCCATGTCAGAGTCCTATCTGGTCCATGTCAGAGTCCTATCTGGTCCATGTCAGAGTCCTATCTGGTCCATGTCAGAGTCCTACCTGGCTCTGGTCCATGTCAGAGTCCTACCTGGTCCATGTCAGAGTCCTATCTGGTCAATGTCAGAGTCCTATCTGGTCCATGTCAGAGTCATACCTGGCTCTGGTCCATGTCAGAGTCCTACCTGGTCCATGTCAGAGTCCTATCTGGTCCATGTCAGAGTCCTATCTGGTCCATGTCAGAGTCCTACCTGGCTCTGGTCCATGTCAGAGTCCTACCTGGTCCATGTCAGAGTCCTATCTGCTCCATGTCAGAGTCCTACCTGGTCCATGTCAGAGTCCTATCTGGTCCATGTCAGAGTCCTATCTGCTCCATGTCAGAGTCCTACCTGGTCCATGTCAGAGCCCTATCTGCTCCATGTCAGAGTCCTATCTGGCTCTGGTCCATGTCAGAGTCCTATCTGGTCCATGTCAGAGTCCTATCTGGTCCATGTCAGAGTCCTATCTGGTCCATGTCAGAGTCCTACCTGGCTCTGGTCCATGTCAGAGTCCTACCTGGCTCTGGTACATGTCAGAGTCCTACCTGGTCCATGTCAGAGTCCTATCTGGTCAATGTCAGAGTCCTTCCTGGCTCTGGTCCATGGCAGAGTCCTATCTGGTCCATGTCAGAGTCCTATCTGGTCCATGTCAGTCCTATCTGGTCCATGTCAGAGTCCTATCTGGTCCATGTCAGAGTCCTACCTGGCTCTGGTCCATGTCAGAGTCCTACCTGGCTCTGGTCCATGTCAGAGTCCTACCTGGTCCATGTCAGAGTCCTACCTGGTCCATGTCAGAGTCCTATCTGGTCCATGTCAGAGTCCTATCTGGTCCATGTGAGAGTCCTATCTGGTCCATGTCAGAGTCCTACCTAGTCCATGTCAGAGTCCTATCTGGTCCATGTCAGAGTCCTACCTGGTCCATGTCAGAGTCCTATCTGGTCCATGTCAGAGTCCTATCTGGCTCTGGTCCATGTCAGAGTCCTACCTGGTCCATGTCAGAGTCCTATCTGGTCCATGTCAGAGTCCTATATGGTCTATGTCAGTCCTATCTGGTCCATGTCAGAGTCCTATCTGGTCCATGTCAGAGTCCTAACTGGCTCTGGTCCATGTCAGAGTCCTACCTGGTCCATGTCAGAGTCCTATCTGGTCCATGTCAGAGTCCTATCTGGTCCATGTCAGAGTCCTACCTGGCTCTGGTCCATGTCAGAGTCCTACCTGGCTCTGGTCCATGTCAGAGTCCTACCTGGTCCATGTCAGAGTCCTATCTGGTCAATGTCAGAGTCCTACCTGGCTCTGGTCCATGTCAGAGTCCTATCTGGTCCATGTCAGAGTCCTATCTGGCTCTGGTCCATGTCAGAGTCCTATCTGGTACATGTCAGAGTCCTACCTGGTCCATGTCAGAGTCCTATCTGGTCCATGTCAGAGTCCAATCTGGCTCTGGTCCATGTCAGAGTCCTACCTGGTCCATGTCAGAGTCCTATCTGGTCCTTGTCAGATTCCTATCTGGTCCATGTCAGAGTCCTATCTGGTCCATGTCAGTCCTATCTGGTCCATGTCAGAGTCCTATCTGGTCCATGTCAGAGTCCTACCTGGCTCTGGTCCATGTCAGAGTCCTACCTGGTCCATGTCAGAGTCCTATCTGGTCCATGTCAGAGTCCTATCTGGTCCATGTCAGAGTCCTACCTGGCTCTGGTCCATGTCAGAGTCCTACCTGGCTCTGGTCCATGTCATAGTCCTACCTGGCTCTGGTCCATGTCAGAGTCCTACCTGGTCCATGTCAGAGTCCTATCTGGTCAATGTCAGAGTCCTACCTGGCTCTGGTCCATGTCAGAGTCCTATCTGGTCCATGTCAGAGTCCTATCTGGCTCTGGTCCATGTCAGAGTCCTACCTGGTCCATGTCAGAGTCCTATCTGGTCCATGTCAGAGTCCTATCTGGTCCATGTCAGAGTCCTACCTGGCTCTGGTCCATGTCAGAGTCCTACCTGGTCCATGTCAGAGTCCTATCTGGTCCATGTCAGAGTCCTATCTGGTCCATGTCAGAGTCATACCTGGCAATGGTCCATGTCAGAGTCCTACCTGGTCCATGTCAGAGTCCTATCTGGTCCATGTCAGAGTCCTATCTGGTCCATGTCAGAGTCCTACCTGGCTCTGGTCCATGTCAGAGTCCTACCTGGTCCATGTCAGAGTCCTATCTGCTCCATGTCAGAGTCCTACCTGGTCCATGTCAGAGTCCTATCTGGTCCATGTCAGAGTCCTATCTGCTCCATGTCAGAGTCCTACCTGGTCCATGTCAGAGTCCTATCTGCTCCATGTCAGAGTCCTATCTGGCTCTGGTCCATGTCAGAGTCCTATCTGGTCCATGTCAGAGTCCTATCTGGTCCATGTCAGAGTCCTATCTGGTCCATGTCAGAGTCCTATCTGGTCCATGTCAGAGTCCTACCTAGTCCATGTCAGAGTCCTATCTGGTCCATGTCAGAGTCCTACCTGGTCCATGTCAGAGTCCTATCTGGCTCTGGTCCATGTCAGAGTCCTACCTGGTCCATGTCAGAGTCCTATCTGGTCCATGTCAGAGTTCTATATGGTCTATGTCAGTCCTATCTGGTCCATGTCAGAGTCCTATCTGGTCCATGTCAGAGTCCTAACTGGCTCTGGTCCATGTCAGAGTCCTACCTGGTCCATGTCAGAGTCCTATCTGGTCCATGTCAGAGTCCTATCTGGTCCATGTCAGAGTCCTACCTGGCTCTGGTCCATGTCAGAGTCCTACCTGGCTCTGGTCCATGTCAGAGTCCTACCTGGTCCATGTCAGAGTCCTATCTGGTCAATGTCAGAGTCCTACCTGGCTCTGGTCCATGTCAGAGTCCTATCTGGTCCATGTCAGAGTCATACCTGGCAATGGTCCATGTCAGAGTCCTACCTGGTCCATGTCAGAGTCCTATCTGGTCCATGTCAGAGTCCTATCTGGTCCATGTCAGAGTCCTACCTGGCTCTGGTCCATGTCAGAGTCCTACCTGGTCCATGTCAGAGTCCTATCTGCTCCATGTCAGAGTCCTACCTGGTCCATGTCAGAGTCCTATCTGCTCCATGTCAGAGTCCTATCTGGCTCTGGTCCATGTCAGAGTCCTATCTGGTCCATGTCAGAGTCCTATCTGGTCCATGTCAGAGTCCTATCTGGTCCATGTCAGAGTCCTATCTGGTCCATGTCAGAGTCCTACCTAGTCCATGTCAGAGTCCTATCTGGTCCATGTCAGAGTCCTACCTGGTCCATGTCAGAGTCCTATCTGGCTCTGGTCCATGTCAGAGTCCTACCTGGTCCATGTCAGAGTCCTATCTGGTCCATGTCAGAGTCCTATATGGTCTATGTCAGTCCTATCTGGTCCATGTCAGAGTCCTATCTGGTCCATGTCAGAGTCCTAACTGGCTCTGGTCCATGTCAGAGTCCTACCTGGTCCATGTCAGAGTCCTATCTGGTCCATGTCAGAGTCCTATCTGGTCCATGTCAGAGTCCTACCTGGCTCTGGTCCATGTCAGAGTCCTACCTGGCTCTGGTCCATGTCAGAGTCCTACCTGGTCCATGTCAGAGTCCTATCTGGTCAATGTCAGAGTCCTACCTGGCTCTGGTCCATGTCAGAGTCCTATCTGGTCCATGTCAGAGTCCTATCTGGCTCTGGTCCATGTCAGAGTCCTATCTGGTACATGTCAGAGTCCTACCTGGTCCATGTCAGAGTCCTATCTGGTCCATGTCAGAGTCCAATCTGGCTCTGGTCCATGTCAGAGTCCTATCTGGTCCTTGTCAGATTCCTATCTGGTCCATGTCAGAGTCCTATCTGGTCCATGTCAGTCCTATCTGGTCCATGTCAGAGTCCTATCTGGTCAATGTCAGAGTCCTACCTGGCTCTGGTCCATGTCAGAGTCCTATCTGGTCCATGTCAGAGTCCTATCTGGCTCTGGTCCATGTCAGAGTCCTATCTGGTCCATGTCAGAGTCCTATCTGGTCCATGTCAGAGTCCTATCTGGTCCATGTCAGAGTCCTACCTGGCTCTGGTCCATGTCAGAGTCCTACCTGGTCCATGTCAGAGTCCTATCTGGTCCATGTCAGAGTCCTATCTGGTCCATGTCAGAGTCATACCTGGCAATGGTCCATGTCAGAGTCCTACCTGGTCCATGTCAGAGTCCTATCTGGTCCATGTCAGAGTCCTATCTGGTCCATGTCAGAGTCCTACCTGGCTCTGGTCCATGTCAGAGTCCTACCTGGTCCATGTCAGAGTCCTATCTGCTCCATGTCAGAGTCCTACCTGGTCCATGTCAGAGTCCTATCTGGTCCATGTCAGAGTCCTATCTGCTCCATGTCAGAGTCCTACCTGGTCCATGTCAGAGTCCTATCTGCTCCATGTCAGAGTCCTATCTGGCTCTGGTCCATGTCAGAGTCCTATCTGGTCCATGTCAGAGTCCTATCTGGTCCATGTCAGAGTCCTATCTGGTCCATGTCAGAGTCCTACCTGGCTCTGGTCCATGTCAGAGTCCTACCTGGCTCTGGTACATGTCAGAGTCCTACCTGGTCCATGTCAGAGTCCTATCTGGTCAATGTCAGAGTCCTACCTGGCTCTGGTCCATGGCAGAGTCCTATCTGGTCCATGTCAGAGTCCTATCTGGTCCATGTCAGTCCTATCTGGTCCATGTCAGAGTCCTATCTGGTCCATGTCAGAGACCTACCTGGCTCTGGTCCATGTCAGAGTCCTACCTGGTCCATGTCAGAGTCCTACCTGGTCCATGTCAGAGTCCTACCTGGTCCATGTCAGAGTCCTATCTGGTCCATGTCAGAGTCCTATCTGGTCCATGTCAGAGTCCTATCTGGTCCATGTCAGAGTCCTACCTAGTCCATGTCAGAGTCCTATCTGGTCCATGTCAGAGTCCTACCTGGTCCATGTCAGAGTCCTATCTGGTCCATGTCAGAGTCCTATCTGGCTCTAGTCCATGTCAGAGTCCTACCTGGTCCATGTCAGAGTCCTATCTGGTCCATGTCAGAGTCCTATATGGTCTATGTCAGTCCTATCTGGTCCATGTCAGAGTCCTATCTGGTCCATGTCAGAGTCCTAACTGGCTCTGGTCCATGTCAGAGTCCTACCTGGTCCATGTCAGAGTCCTATCTGGTCCATGTCAGAGTCCTATCTGGTCCATGTCAGAGTCCTACCTGGCTCTGGTCCATGTCAGAGTCCTACCTGGCTCTGGTCCATGTCAGAGTCCTACCTGGTCCATGTCAGAGTCCTATCTGGTCAATGTCAGAGTCCTACCTGGCTCTGGTCCATGTCAGAGTCCTATCTGGTCCATGTCAGAGTCCTATCTGGCTCTGGTCCATGTCAGAGTCCTATCTGGTACATGTCAGAGTCCTACCTGGTCCATGTCAGAGTCCTATCTGGTCCATGTCAGAGTCCAATCTGGCTCTGGTCCATGTCAGAGTCCTACCTGGTCCATGTCAGAGTCCTATCTGGTCCTTGTCAGAGTCCTATCTGGTCCATGTCAGAGTCCTACCTGGCTCTGGTCCATGTCAGAGTCCTACCTTGCTCTGGTCCATGTCAGAGTCCTACCTGGCTCTGGTCCATGTCAGAGTCCTACCTGGTCCATGTCAGAGTCCTATCTGGTCCATGTCAGAGTCCTACCTGGCTCTGGTCCATGTCAGAGTCCTACCTGGTCCATGTCAGAGTCCTACCTGGTCCATGTCAGAGTCCTACCTGGTCCATGTCAGAGTCCTATCTGGTCCATGTCAGAGTCCTATCTGGTCCTTGTCAGAGTCCTATCTGGTCCATGTCAGAGTCCTATCTGGTCCATGTCAGTCCTATCTGGTCCATGTCAGAGTCCTATCTGGTCCATGTCAGAGTCCTACCTGGCTCTGGTCCATGTCAGATTCCTACCTGGTCCATGTCAGAGTCCTATCTGGTCCATGTCAGAGTCCTATCTGGTCCATGTCAGAGTCCTACCTGGCTCTGGTCCATGTCAGAGTCCTACCTGGCTCTGGTCCATGTCAGAGTCCTACCTGGCTCTGGTCCATGTCAGAGTCCTACCTGGTCCATGTCAGAGTCCTATCTGGTCCATGTCAGAGTCCTACCTGGCTCTGGTCCATGTCAGAGTCCTACCTGGTCCATGTCAGAGTCCTACCTGGTCCATGTCAGAGTCCTACCTGGTCCATGTCAGAGTCCTATCTGGTCCATGTCAGAGTCCTATCTGGTCAATGTCAGAGTCCTATCTGGTCCATGTCAGAGTCCTACCTAGTCCATGTCAGAGTCCTATCTGGTCCATGTCAGAGTCCTACCTGGTCCATGTCAGAGTCCTATCTGGTCCATGTCAGAGTCCTATCTGGCTCTGGTCCATGTCAGAGTCCTACCTGGTCCATGTCAGAGTCCTATCTGGTCCATGTCAGAGTCCTATCTGGTCCATGTCAGAGTCCTATCTGGTCTATGTCAGTCCTATCTGGTCCATGTCAGAGTCCTATCTGGTCCATGTCAGAGTCCTAACTGGCTCTGGTCCATGTCAGAGTCCTACCTGGTCCATGTCAGAGTCCTATCTGGTCCATGTCAGAGTCCTATCTGGTCCATGTCAGAGTCCTACCTGGCTCTGGTCCATGTCAGAGTCCTACCTGGCTCTGGTCCATGTCAGAGTCCTACCTGGTCCATGTCAGAGTCCTATCTGGTCAATGTCAGAGTCCTACCTGGCTCTGGTCCATGTCAGAGTCCTATCTGGTCCATGTCAGAGTCCTATCTGGCTCTGGTCCATGTCAGTGTCCTATCTGGTACATGTCAGAGTCCTACCTGGTCCATGTCAGAGTCCTATCTGGTCCATGTCAGAGTCCAATCTGGTCCATGTCAGAGTCCTACCTGGCTCTGGTCCATGTCAGAGTCCTACCTGGCTCTGGTCCATGTCAGAGTCCTACCTGGCTCTGGTCCATGTCAGAGTCCTACCTGGTCCATGTCAGAGTCCTATCTGGTCCATGTCAGAGTCCTACCTGGCTCTGGTCCATGTCAGAGTCCTACCTGGTCCATGTCAGAGTCCTACCTGGTCCATGTCAGAGTCCTACCTGGTCCATGTCAGAGTCCTATCTGGTCCATGTCAGAGTCCTATCTGGTCAATGTCAGAGTCCTATCTGGTCCATGTCAGAGTCCTACCTAGTCCATGTCAGAGTCCTATCTGGTCCATGTCAGAGTCCTACCTGGTCCATGTCAGAGTCCTATCTGGTCCATGTCAGAGTCCTATCTGGCTCTGGTCCATGTCAGAGTCCTACCTGGTCCATGTCAGAGTCCTACCTGGCTCTGGTCCATGTCAGAGTCCTACCTGGTCCATGTCAGAGTCCTATCTGGTCCATGTCAGAGTCCTATCTGGTCCATGTCAGAGTCATACCTGGCAATGGTCCATGTCAGAGTCCTACCTGGTCCATGTCAGAGTCCTATCTGGTCCATGTCAGAGTCCTATCTGGTCCATGTCAGAGTCCTACCTGGCTCTGGTCCATGTCAGAGTCCTACCTGGTCCATGTCAGAGTCCTATCTGCTCCATGTCAGAGTCCTACCTGGTCCATGTCAGAGTCCTATCTGGTCCATGTCAGAGTCCTATCTGCTCCATGTCAGAGTCCTACCTGGTCCATGTCAGAGTCCTATCTGCTCCATGTCAGAGTCCTATCTGGCTCTGGTCCATGTCAGAGTCCTATCTGGTCCATGTCAGAGTCCTATCTGGTCCATGTCAGAGTCCTATCTGGTCCATGTCAGAGTCCTACCTGGCTCTGGTCCATGTCAGAGTCCTACCTGGCTCTGGTACATGTCAGAGTCCTACCTGGTCCATGTCAGAGTCCTATCTGGTCAATGTCAGAGTCCTACCTGGCTCTGGTCCATGGCAGAGTCCTATCTGGTCCATGTCAGAGTCCTATCTGGTCCATGTCAGTCCTATCTGGTCCATGTCAGAGTCCTATCTGGTCCATGTCAGAGACCTACCTGGCTCTGGTCCATGTCAGAGTCCTACCTGGTCCATGTCAGAGTCCTACCTGGTCCATGTCAGAGTCCTACCTGGTCCATGTCAGAGTCCTATCTGGTCCATGTCAGAGTCCTATCTGGTCCATGTCAGAGTCCTATCTGGTCCATGTCAGAGTCCTACCTAGTCCATGTCAGAGTCCTATCTGGTCCATGTCAGAGTCCTACCTGGTCCATGTCAGAGTCCTATCTGGTCCATGTCAGAGTCCTATCTGGCTCTAGTCCATGTCAGAGTCCTACCTGGTCCATGTCAGAGTCCTATCTGGTCCATGTCAGAGTCCTATATGGTCTATGTCAGTCCTATCTGGTCCATGTCAGAGTCCTATCTGGTCCATGTCAGAGTCCTAACTGGCTCTGGTCCATGTCAGAGTCCTACCTGGTCCATGTCAGAGTCCTATCTGGTCCATGTCAGAGTCCTATCTGGTCCATGTCAGAGTCCTACCTGGCTCTGGTCCATGTCAGAGTCCTACCTGGCTCTGGTCCATGTCAGAGTCCTACCTGGTCCATGTCAGAGTCCTATCTGGTCAATGTCAGAGTCCTACCTGGCTCTGGTCCATGTCAGAGTCCTATCTGGTCCATGTCAGAGTCCTATCTGGCTCTGGTCCATGTCAGAGTCCTATCTGGTACATGTCAGAGTCCTACCTGGTCCATGTCAGAGTCCTATCTGGTCCATGTCAGAGTCCAATCTGGCTCTGGTCCATGTCAGAGTCCTACCTGGTCCATGTCAGAGTCCTATCTGGTCCTTGTCAGAGTCCTATCTGGTCCATGTCAGAGTCCTACCTGGCTCTGGTCCATGTCAGAGTCCTACCTTGCTCTGGTCCATGTCAGAGTCCTACCTGGCTCTGGTCCATGTCAGAGTCCTACCTGGTCCATGTCAGAGTCCTATCTGGTCCATGTCAGAGTCCTACCTGGCTCTGGTCCATGTCAGAGTCCTACCTGGTCCATGTCAGAGTCCTACCTGGTCCATGTCAGAGTCCTACCTGGTCCATGTCAGAGTCCTATCTGGTCCATGTCAGAGTCCTATCTGGTCCTTGTCAGAGTCCTATCTGGTCCATGTCAGAGTCCTATCTGGTCCATGTCAGTCCTATCTGGTCCATGTCAGAGTCCTATCTGGTCCATGTCAGAGTCCTACCTGGCTCTGGTCCATGTCAGATTCCTACCTGGTCCATGTCAGAGTCCTATCTGGTCCATGTCAGAGTCCTATCTGGTCCATGTCAGAGTCCTACCTGGCTCTGGTCCATGTCAGAGTCCTACCTGGCTCTGGTCCATGTCAGAGTCCTACCTGGCTCTGGTCCATGTCAGAGTCCTACCTGGTCCATGTCAGAGTCCTATCTGGTCCATGTCAGAGTCCTACCTGGCTCTGGTCCATGTCAGAGTCCTACCTGGTCCATGTCAGAGTCCTACCTGGTCCATGTCAGAGTCCTACCTGGTCCATGTCAGAGTCCTATCTGGTCCATGTCAGAGTCCTATCTGGTCAATGTCAGAGTCCTATCTGGTCCATGTCAGAGTCCTACCTAGTCCATGTCAGAGTCCTATCTGGTCCATGTCAGAGTCCTACCTGGTCCATGTCAGAGTCCTATCTGGTCCATGTCAGAGTCCTATCTGGCTCTGGTCCATGTCAGAGTCCTACCTGGTCCATGTCAGAGTCCTATCTGGTCCATGTCAGAGTCCTATCTGGTCCATGTCAGAGTCCTATCTGGTCTATGTCAGTCCTATCTGGTCCATGTCAGAGTCCTATCTGGTCCATGTCAGAGTCCTAACTGGCTCTGGTCCATGTCAGAGTCCTACCTGGTCCATGTCAGAGTCCTATCTGGTCCATGTCAGAGTCCTATCTGGTCCATGTCAGAGTCCTACCTGGCTCTGGTCCATGTCAGAGTCCTACCTGGCTCTGGTCCATGTCAGAGTCCTACCTGGTCCATGTCAGAGTCCTATCTGGTCAATGTCAGAGTCCTACCTGGCTCTGGTCCATGTCAGAGTCCTATCTGGTCCATGTCAGAGTCCTATCTGGCTCTGGTCCATGTCAGTGTCCTATCTGGTACATGTCAGAGTCCTACCTGGTCCATGTCAGAGTCCTATCTGGTCCATGTCAGAGTCCAATCTGGTCCATGTCAGAGTCCTACCTGGCTCTGGTCCATGTCAGAGTCCTACCTGGCTCTGGTCCATGTCAGAGTCCTACCTGGCTCTGGTCCATGTCAGAGTCCTACCTGGTCCATGTCAGAGTCCTATCTGGTCCATGTCAGAGTCCTACCTGGCTCTGGTCCATGTCAGAGTCCTACCTGGTCCATGTCAGAGTCCTACCTGGTCCATGTCAGAGTCCTACCTGGTCCATGTCAGAGTCCTATCTGGTCCATGTCAGAGTCCTATCTGGTCAATGTCAGAGTCCTATCTGGTCCATGTCAGAGTCCTACCTAGTCCATGTCAGAGTCCTATCTGGTCCATGTCAGAGTCCTACCTGGTCCATGTCAGAGTCCTATCTGGTCCATGTCAGAGTCCTATCTGGCTCTGGTCCATGTCAGAGTCCTACCTGGTCCATGTCAGAGTCCTATCTGGTCCATGTCAGAGTCCTATCTGGTCCATGTCAGAGTCCTATCTGGTCTATGTCAGTCCTATCTGGTCCATGTCAGAGTCCTATCTGGTCCATGTCAGAGTCCTAACTGGCTCTGGTCCATGTCAGAGTCCTACCTGGTCCATGTCAGAGTCCTATCTGGTCCATGTCAGAGTCCTATCTGGTCCATGTCAGAGTCCTACCTGGCTCTGGTCCATGTCAGAGTCCTACCTGGCTCTGGTCCATGTCAGAGTCCTACCTGGTCCATGTCAGAGTCCTATCTGGTCAATGTCAGAGTCCTACCTGGCTCTGGTCCATGTCAGAGTCCTATCTGGTCCATGTCAGAGTCCTATCTGGCTCTGGTCCATGTCAGTGTCCTATCTGGTACATGTCAGAGTCCTACCTGGTCCATGTCAGAGTCCTATCTGGTCCATGTCAGAGTCCAATCTGGCTCTGGTCCATGTCAGAGTCCTACCTGGTCCATGTCAGAGTCCTACCTGGTCCATGTCAGAGTCCTATCTGGTCCATGTCAGAGTCCTATCTGGTCCATGTCAGAGTCCTACCTGGCTCTGGTCCATGTCAGAGTCCTACCTGGCTCTGGTCCATGTCAGAGTCCTACCTGGTCCATGTCAGAGTCCTATCTGGTCAATGTCAGAGTCCTACCTGGCTCTGGTCCATGTCAGAGTCCTATCTGGTCCATGTCAGAGTCCTATCTGGCTCTGGTCCATGTCAGTGTCCTATCTGGTACATGTCAGAGTCCTACCTGGTCCATGTCAGAGTCCTATCTGGTCCATGTCAGAGTCCAATCTGGTCCATGTCAGAGTCCTACCTGGCTCTGGTCCATGTCAGAGTCCTACCTGGCTCTGGTCCATGTCAGAGTCCTACCTGGTCCATGTCAGAGTCCTATCTGGTCCATGTCAGAGTCCTACCTGGCTCTGGTCCATGTCAGAGTCCTACCTGGTCCATGTCAGAGTCCTACCTGGTCCGTGTCAGAGTCCTACCTGGTCCATGTCAGAGTCCTATCTGGTCCATGTCAGAGTCCTATCTGGTCAATGTCAGAGTCCTATCTGGTCCATGTCAGAGTCCTACCTGGTCCATGTCAGAGTCCTATCTGGTCCATGTCAGAGTCCTATCTGGCTCTGGTCCATGTCAGAGTCCTACCTGGTCCATGTCAGAGTCCTATCTGGTCCATGTGAGAGTCCTATCTGGTCCATGTCAGAGTCCTATCTGGTCTATGTCAGTCCTATCTGGTCCATGTCAGAGTCCTATCTGGTCCATGTCAGAGTCCTAACTGGCTCTGGTCCATGTCAGAGTCCTACCTGGTCCATGTCAGTGTCCTATCTGGTCCATGTCAGAGTCCTATCTGGTCCATGTCAGAGTCCTACCTGGCTCTGGTCCATGTCAGAGTCCTACCTGGCTCTGGTCCATGTCAGAGTCCTACCTGGTCCATGTCAGAGTCCTATCTGGTCCATGTCAGAGTCCTAACTGGCTCTGGTCCATGTCAGAGTCCTACCTGGCTCTGGTCCATGTCAGAGTCCTATCTGGTCCATGTCAGAGTCCTATCTGGCTCTGGTCCATGTCAGTGTCCTATCTGGTACATGTCAGAGTCCTACCTGGTCCATGTCAGAGTCCTATCTGGTCCATGTCAGAGTCCAATCTGGCTCTGGTCCATGTCAGAGTCCTACCTGGTCCATGTCAGAGTCCTATCTGGTCCTTGTCAGAGTCCTATCTGGTCCTTGTCAGAGTCCTATCTGGTCCATGTCAGAGTCCTATCTGGTCCATGTCAGAGTCCTATCTGGTCCATGTCAGAGTCCTACCTGGCTCTGGTCCATGTCAGAGTCCTACCTGGTCCATGTCATTGTCCTATCTGGTCCATGTCAGAGTCCTATCTGGTCCATGTCAGAGTCCTACCTGGCTCTGGTCCATGTCAGAGTCCTACCTGGCTCTGGTCCATGTCAGAGTCCTACCTGGTCCATGTCAGAGTCCTATCTGGTCAATGTCAGAGTCCTACCTGGCTCTGGTCCATGTCAGAGTCCTATCTGGTCCATGTCAGAGTCCTATCTGGCTCTGGTCCATGTCAGAGTCCTATCTGGTCCATGTCAGAGTCCTACCTGGCTCTGGTCCATGTCAGAGTCCTACCTGGCTCTGGTCCATGTCAGAGTCCTATCTGGTCCATGTCAGAGTCCTATCTGGCTCTGGTCCATGTCAGAGTCCTATCTGGTCCATGTCAGAGTCCTATCTGGTCCATGTCAGAGTCCTACCTGGCTCTGGTCCATGTCAGAGTCCTATCTGGTCCATGTCAGAGTCCTACCTGGTCCATGTCAGAGTCCTACCTGGTCCATGTCAGAGTCCTGTCTGGTCCATGTCAGAGTCCTATCTTGTCCATGTCAGAGTCCTACCTGGCTCTGGTCCATGTCAGAGTCCTATCTGGTCCATGTCAGAGTCCTATCTGGTCCATGTCAGAGTCCTACCTGGCTCTGGTCCATGTCAGAGTCCTATCTGGTCCATGTCTTAGTCCTATCTGGCTCTGTCTGTAGTGATGCCTCTAGCACTGAGATGCAGTGCCTTAGACTCCTGCGCCACTCGGGAGCCCTATTGTGTCTAAAGGGTGGGGGGACGACTATTTAATACATTTTAGGGGTCTGAATACTTTCCGAATGCCACTGTATTTAACCAAAGGCCAACTACTCTGCTCTGATATTTCTGTAGTGTGTTTCCTCTCCTGACCACCTACAGGCAGCATTGAGCTGTTGCGTTTCCATTTCACACCTTGTGCTACAGTATCTCCTGCTGTAGTTGGTCTGTGGTCATTTTCAGTGAATTGTGTACTCGTTGATTCTTGACGAATATAACTGAGAAATGGCTCATGAGCTTAGTATCTGTCTAACATCAGCATAACCCAATATTTAAGGTTTTGTTTTACTCAATTGTTTGTTTTTGTCATCAATGGAGTCTCTGTAAAAACACCTACGTAGGTGTTAGCTTCAACGTATGTTCAAAGCTATCATTCTGTTCTCATGGATTTTGTTTTTCCCTCCACTGCTTGGTCTAGGAATTTGAGAAGGGTTACATTTCTCCAGCCCCATCCCTCAACCAAATCCAGTGCAATTGGACTGAAACACAAACTCAGGATTGTGGCTTCAAACAATGAAACTACTATTGGAAATGTTTGCTATTCCATAACCCACAATATAAACAACTTCAATCCACAGACCTCTTTTGGGAGATGAGCGTAGATTCATGAAAACCCTTGACTACTGTTCAGAACCCTCTCTCTGGCCTAGGGACTAAGAGACACAAATGTTGTGAGGTATGCTACCATCCCCTGACTCAGTCTACTGCCCTCACAGAAAGCCACTTCACAACTATGTGTTTGGGACCAGGTTGCCTAGGGAACAGAGTCAGCTGATCTGGTCAGATAATCAGTGGCCAAGTCTGTGGTTGGAGACCCCAGTTTGTCCCTGAACAACCCCAGTATTTTTTTAAATTTATATTCATTTTTATTTGACCTTTATTTAACTAGGGCAAGTCAGTTTAGAACAAATTCTTATTTACAATAACGGCCTACCCCGGCCAAACCCTCCCGTAACTCGGACGACGTTGGGCCAATTGTGCGCCGTCCTATGGGACTCCCAATCACGGCTGGATGTGATTCAGCCTGGATTCAAACCAGGGACTGTAGTGACGCCTCTTGCTCTGAGATGCAGTGCCTTAGACCACTTCGCCACTTGGGAGCCTGAGGAGGGCAGGCTGATACAACCTCTAGAAACTACTGTCCCACACCTCAACTCACTTCTGGACCCTTTCAACATGGACAATCCTTCTTCTGGACTCCCTGACTGGTGTTTAGTCATTGATCTTTGTCCATGAAAGAGTAGTAACTGGTGGTCAGGTTAGTTATAGGCTGCTATTGCTATGTTAGTACATTCTTATGCATGCTTCGTTAGTTGTTATATGTCAGGATTACTTCTGTCTGCAATCCCATTTAAAGTAACCTGTTTATCTACCCGCTTGGCATATTTCTGGGTGCAATACACTATCCAGGCTATTTTTATTATATTTAACTAGGCAAATCCCCCTGTGGTCCCTTCATTGTTGTTATGGAACAGAAGATGGCTACCAGCTTGTCCTTCTTGTTACTCACCTAAAATGGCCAACCGGTGATGTGATAACACCCGGTCACTTCATCTTACAGTCCTAGCCTCTACCAAGATGGCCGTTGTAGACATACTAGCATTGTTAGCCACATAGCATGCTAACTCCTAGCCACTAACCCTAATGCTAAATCACCACTACTGTACATACTGCGTCAATCTATTACCTATGGCTTGAGGCCTACTAACCTAGCATGCTAGCCTCCACTGTACATACTGTTGTAATCTATTACCTATAGCTTGAGGTCTACTAGCCTAGAGTGCTAGCCTCCACTGTACATACTGTTGTAATCTATTACCTATAGCTTGAGGTCTACTAGCCTAGAGTGCTAGCCTCCACTGTATATACTGCTGTAATCTATTACCTATAGCTTGAGGTCTACTAGCCTAGCATGCTAACCTCCACTGTATATACTGCGGAAAATCTACACAGAGTATACAAAACATTAAGAACACCTGCTCTTTCAGTGACAACTGAGACATGGATTAATTATGTGTGCCATTCAGAGGGTGAATGGGAAATAAAAATGGCCTTTGAACGGGGTAAGGTAGTAGGTGCCAGGCGCACCGGTTTGCATCAAGAACTACAGCGCTGCTGGGTTTTTCACACTTAACATACCAGGCGGTGATGCAACCAACCTCTCGATGGTGCAGCTGTAGACCTTTTCGAGGTTCTGGGGACCCATGCCAAATCTCTTCAGTCTCCTGCGGGGGAAAATTTTGTGTATAGCCCTCTCCACGATTGTCTTGGTGTGTTTGGACCATGATAGTTAGTTGGTGATGTGGACACCAAGGAACTTGAAGCTCTCAACCTGCTCCACTACAGCCCCATCAATGAGAATGGGGGAGTACTCGGTCCTCCTTTTCTTGTAGTCATCTCCTTAGTCTTGGTCACTTTGAGGGATAGATTGTTATTCTGGCACCACCTGGCCAGGTCTCTGACCTCCTCCCTATAGGCTATCTAATCGTTGTTGGTGATCAGGCCTACCACTGATGTGTCATCTGCAAACTTAATGATGGTGTTGGATTCGTGCCTGACCACACAGTTGTGGGTGAACAGGGAGTACAGGAGGGGTCTAAGCACTCACCCCTTAGGGGCCTCTGTGTTGAGGTTCAGCGTGGCGGATGTGTTGCTGCCTACTCTCACCACCTGGGGGCGGCCCGTCAGGATGTCCAGGATCCAGTTTCAGAGGGAGGTGTTCAATCCCGGGATTCTTATCTTATTGATGAGCTTTGAGGGCACTATGGTGTTGAACACTGAGCTGTAGTCAATGAATAGCATTCTCACATAGGTGTTCCTTTTGTCCAGGTGGGAAAGGGCAGTGTGGAGTGCAATAGAGATTGCGTCATCTGTGGATCTGTTTGGGCGGTCTGCAAATTGGAGTGGGTCTAGGGTTTCTGCGATAAGGGTGTTAATGGGAGCCATGACCAGCCTTTCAAAGCACTTCATGGCTACGGATGTGATTGCTACGGGTCTGTAGTCATTTAGGCAGTATACCTTAGTGTTCTTGGACACATAGACTATGGTGGTCTCCTTGAAACAGGTTGTTATTACAGACTCAATCAGGGACAGTTGGTCAGCACATGGCCCCACGGCCTTGTGAATGTTGACCTGTTTAAAGGTCTTACTCACGTCGACTATGGAGAAGGGGATCACACAGTCATCCGGAACAGCTGATGCTCTAATGCATGCCTCAGTGTTGCATGTCTCGAAGCGAGTATCGAAGTGATTTAGCTCACCTGGTAGGCTCATGTCAATGGGTAGCTCGCGACTGTGCTTCCCTTTGTAGTCTGTAATAGTTTTTTCAAGCCCTGCCACATAAGACGAGCCGGTGTAGTACAATTCAATCTTAGTCCTGTATTGGCGCTTAGCCTGTTTGATGGTTCGTCGGAGGGCATAGCGGGATTTCTTATAAGCTTTCGGGTTAGAGTCCCACATCTTGAAAGAGGCGGCTCTACCCTTTAGCTCTGTGCGACTGTTGCCTGTAATCCATGGCTTCTGGTTGGGGTATGTACATACAGTCACTGTGGGGACGACGTCCTCAATGCACTTATTGATAAAGCCAGTGACTGATGTGATGTACTCCTCAATGCCATCGGATGAATCTCGGAACATATTCCAGTCTGTGCTAGCAAAACAGTCCTGTGGTTTAGCATCTGCTTCATCTGACCACTTTTTTATAGACCGATTCACTTGTGCTTCCTGCTTTCATTTTAGCTTGTAAGCAGGAATCAGGAGGATATAATTGTGGGAAGATTTGCCAAATGGAGTGCGAGGGAGAGCTTTGTTCATGTCTCTGTGTGCGTAGTACAGGTGATCTAAAAAAATTCTCCCTCTGTTTGCGCATTTTTCACGCTGATAGAAATTAGGTAAAACTGATTTAAGTTTCCCTGCATTAAAGACCCCGGCCACTACGAGCGCCGCCTCTGGGTGAACGGTTTCCTGTTTGCTTATTTCCTTATACAGCTGACTGAGTGCGGTCTTCGTGCCAGCATCCGTCTGTAATGGTAAATAAACAGCCACGAAAAATGTAGATGAAAACTCTCTTGGCAAATAATGTGGTCTACAGCTTATCATTAGATACTGTACTTCAGTTGATCAAAATCTAGAGACTTCCTTAGATTTCGTGCACCAGCTGTTGTTTACAAATATGCACAGACCGCCCACCCTCGTCTTAGTGTGCTGTTCTATCTAGCCGGTGCAGCGTATATCCCGCTAGCTGAATGTCCATGTCGTCATTCAGCCACGATTCGGTGAAACATAAGATGTTACAGTTTTTGATGTCCCGTTGGTAGGATATTTGTGATCGTACATTTTATTGTCTAATGATTGTATGTTGGGAAGTAATACTGACGGTAAAGGCAGATTTCCCACTCGACGTCGGCGGATCCTTAGGAGGCACAATGTCCTCTGTACCTGTGTCTCTTTCTCTTGCCAATGACTGGGGTTTTGGTCTTGTCATGTGTCTGAAGTACGCCCTGTGCGTCCTGCTTGTTTAATATTTTTGTTGTTGTTGTCTAATGCAGGTGTGTTCTACCTCTGAACACGGAATGACAATGGATGGAGAACTTTTTTCAGATTCACCATTACCATCATTCAGCCCCAAGAGAGCATAATATCACAAAACCATCAGTACGAGATCAGTGGATGGAAGAAAGAGGACAGCACCGTGACGAATAAAAGCTACACCACCTTGTAGATTATAGAAGACCTTCACCCATCATTTACGTCATTATCTACATTCAGGAAGCCAATCTGCCGTCAACTACATCATCATCTACTTTCAGGAAGACAATCTGATATCAACTACATAATCATCTGGATTCGACAAGACAATCTACCATTACCTACATCATTAGCCATTTCTAGAAAACCATCTCCCAACAACTACATCAACATCTAGATTAAATTAGATAATTTCCCATCAACTACATCAACAGCTAGATTCTAGAAAACAATCTCCCATCACCTACATCATTATCTAGATTCTAGAAGACCATCTTCCATTATCTACATTATCATCTAGATTCTAGAAACCATTTCTAAACAGCTACATCAATTTATAGATTCTAGAAGAACATCTCCCATCAACTGCATCGTTATGTATTTTCTAGAAAACCATCTCAAATCAACTACATCATTACATAGATTCTAGAAGACGATCTGCTATCACCAACATCATTAGCCTTTTCTAGAAAACCATATTAGCAACAATTACATCATCACCAAGTTTCTAGAAGACCATCTCCAAACAACTACATCATTAGCTAGATTCTAGAAGACAATATCCCATCAACTACATAATTTTCTACATACTAGAAGACAATTTCCAACCAATTACATCATTATCAACATTCAGCAAGACCATCTGCCATCAACCACATCATTATCTTAATTCTAGAAGAACATCGTCCTTCAACTACATCATGGATCCAAGATGGCGTAGCAGTCAGACGTCTTGTCGTGTCCCTTGTATATATCGTTTTAACATATTTTTCTTCGCATATCTTTTAAAATATTTTGCTAAACCTCAACATCTAAATACTCTCCTGCAACTTTGGGAGAAATTATGTACATATATGGAGGAACATAAATACTGTAACACAAGAGAGAGATACACTTATAGAGTGCATTTGCCATTCTGGTAAAATACATTGTCTATTGTATAGGAGAGGAGAACAGAGGAGGCCATAGATGTATAGTCTGCTGATCTTAGACAACCACATGAAGAGAAGGCGACACATAGGCACCTGGGACAGCTGGACATACAAAGGTCAGAGGGATATACAAAGGAGGGGGTCAGCCAAATGACCAACTGATGGATTATAGACATAACTCACATATTCTTAGGACATGGAGATGCTGAAGGAATGACAGGGGAGACACATAGTCTGCTGATCCGAGATAAAGACACACATTGAGCTAAGTGCAGGGACAAAGCAAGCCTATAGCATAGAGGAATGTATAGTATTTTTAGGACAGCTGGAAACACTAAAACTAGAGGAGACACATAGTCTGCTGACTACAGATAACACACATACAAAGGAACATATTAAGCTGAGTGAAGGGACAAAGCAAGGGTCTTGTCATCATTAGGATCTAATGGAATGCAGATGTGGGCGTTATTGGGCTGAACAAGCAGGATGCACGGATTGGGATGTAACTTCATTTGCATGTAGGATGGACTTGTATGTGTATAAATCAGAGCCAGAAACTCTGAAAAGGTGTGTGTTCCGCGGACCACTCCGGCTTGCGATACCTTTTTATTAAAAGCCTATTGATTTCACAAAGTTCTTGAAAGCGTCGTATTTGAACCGATTTGCCACGACACAACCCGCCTCACCCAATGTAGCGTGGATCTGCTTTTTTTTCTTCTGAAGTATTTATATTTATTTCGGATCTGGAACCCCTCAACTGAAGCTAGCCAGCTAACTACCAGCTATCAGTCAGCAAACCATTGCTAGCGGTCATCAGCTAACCTTTAGCTCGGAAAGCTCTCCCCAGTTCGAACAACGCGACTCTAACCAGAGCACAACGGACCTATTATTTTTATCCCCGGATTCCCACCACAAACGGAACATTTTCATCTGGATCTTCACAACTAGCTAACCGCAACCCCGGATGACTACTCCTGGCTAGCGTTTCCATCCAATTAGCTGGAAGCTAGTCCGGCCAGAGCTCCTGTGCTACCACCGAAGCATACTCCTGGGCTACAATATCCGGACCCACGACCGGTCTATCGATGTCACCGCATGAAGAGGCATAAACAGACTTAACCCCATCGCGACGTCCACCAAAGGCTAACTTTCTAGCCCTTGCTATCTGCTTGCTTGCTAATTCGGCCTGCTAACTGCTAGCCTGCCCCGGTCTACTAACAGCTAGCTTGTTTAGCCCCGGTCTGCTAACTGCTAGGTTGTTTAGCCCTGGCCTACTAACTGTTAGCTTGTTTGCACAGGCCCACTAACTGTCTGAAACGCCGTGTCCCCAGCTCACCGGACCCATATTTATTTTCAATTTCTTTTCGATTTTTAATTCGATTATACCTTCCGGTAACCTGCCTCACCCAATGTGATACGGAATCGCTATTATTTTTTATTTTTAGAACACATTCAAGGACCTCCAAAAGCTAACCAGCTAACTAGCTACAAGCTATTTAGTCATTGTTAGCCACTACTAGCGGCTTTTACCTTCTGCACAGCCAGACAGTTTGTTTTAGCCTGGATAACTGTCTCTCCACAGCATCACCGGATTCCTGCTGTAATCCCTGGACCACTACTTCTGATCTTCACAGCTAGCTTGCACGCAGTACCGAAGCTATCCCTGAGGCCCACTTCCCGGCCTACTCAGCTGTTCACCCGAACCACACTCATACACGGCTAGAGCCCAATACTGGCTGTAAACTTGGCTACATAGCTGATGCCTGCTGGACACTGTGATCACTTGGCTATATAGCTGATGCCTGCTGGACTGTCCATTAATCACGGTACTCCATTCTGTTTGTTTATGTTTTTATCTGTCGGCCCCAGCCGCACTCAGGCTCTGTGTGTAGTTAATCCGACCCTCTCTGCCTAGTCAACGCCATTTTACCTGCTGTTGTTGTGCTAGCTGATCAGCTGTTGTTGTCTCACCTGCTGTTTTAGCTAGCTCTCCCAATCAACACCTGCGATTACTGTATGCCTTGCTGTATGTCTCTCTCAAATGTCAATATGCCTTGTATACTGTTGTTCAGGTTAGTTATCATTGTTTTAGTTTACAATGGAGCCCCTAGTTCCACTCTTCATACCTCTGATACCTCCTTTGTCCCACCTCCCACACATGCAGTGACCTCACCCATTACAACCAGCATGTCCAGAGATACAACCTCTCTTATCATCACCCAGTGCCTGGGCTTACCTCCGCTGTCTGCGCATTATGCCCTGAATATATTCTACCATGCCCAGAAATCTGCTCCTTTTATTCTTTGTCCCCAACGCTCTAGGTGGCCAGTTTTGATAGCCTTTAGCCACACCCTCATACTACTCCTCCTCTGTTCCGCGGGTGATGTGGAGGTAAACCCAGGCCCTGCATGTCCCCAGGCACACTCATTCGTTGACTTCTGTG
Organism: Oncorhynchus clarkii lewisi; assembly: GCF_045791955.1. Classification (NCBI taxonomy): domain Eukaryota; kingdom Metazoa; phylum Chordata; class Actinopteri; order Salmoniformes; family Salmonidae; genus Oncorhynchus; species Oncorhynchus clarkii. The sequence continues at coordinate 47,731,400 of NC_092176.1, read as the reverse complement.
ATCGAAAAAGCCTTGGTTTCGTGCATGTCAACATCAGAAGCCTCCTCCCTAAGTTTGTTTTACCCACTGCTTTAGCACACTCTGCTAACCCTGATGTCCTTGCCGTGTCTGAATCCTGGCTTAGGAAGGCCACCAAAAATTCTGAGATTTCCATACCTAACTATAACATTTTCTGTCAAGATAAAACTGTCAAAGGGGGAGGAGTTGCAGTCTACTGCAGTGATAGCCTGCAAAGTAATGTCATACTTTCCAGGTCCATACCCAAACAGTTCGAACTACTAATTTTAAAAATTACTCTCTCCAGAAATAAGTCTCTCACTGTTGCCGCCTGCTACCGACCCCCCTCAGCTCCCAGCTGTGCCCTGGACACCATTTGTGAATTGAGCGCCTCCCATCTAGCTTCAGAGTTTGTTCTGTTAGGTGACCTAAACTGGGATATGCTTAACACCCTGGCAGTCCTACAATCTAAACTAGATGCCCTCAATCTCACACAAATCATCAAGGAACCCACCAGGTACAACCCTAAATCTGTAAACAAGGGCACCCTCATAGACGTCATCCTGACCAACTGGCCCTCCAAATACACCTCCTCTGTCTTCAACCAGGATCTCAGCGATCACTGCCTCATTGCCTGTATCCGCTACGGATCCGCAGTCAAACGACCACCCCTCATCACTGTCAAACTCTCCCTAAAACACTTCTGAGAGCAGGCCTTTCTAATCGACCTGGCCCGGGTATCCTGGAAGGATATTGACCTCCTCCCGTCAGTTGAGGATGCCTGGTCATTCTTTAAAAGTAACTTCCTCACCATTTTAGATAAGCATGCTCCGTTCAAAAAAATGCAGAACTAAAAACAGATATAGCCCTTGGTTCACTCCAGACCTGACTGCCCTCGACCAGCACAAAAACATCCTGTGGTGGACTGCAATAGCATTGAATAGTCCCCGCGATATGAAACTGTTCAGGGAAGTCAGGAACCAATACACGCAGTCAGTCAGGAAAGCCAAGGCCAGCTTCTTCAGGCAGAAATTTGCATCCTGTAGCTCTAACTCCAAAAAGTTCTGGGACACTGTAAAGTCAATGGAGAACAAGAGCACCTCCTCCCAGCTGCCCACTGCACTGAGGCTAGGTAACACGGTCACCACCGATAAATCCATGATTATCGAAAACTTCAACAAGCATTTCTCAATGGCTGGCCATGCCTTCCTCCTGGCTACTCCAACCTCGGCCAACAGATCCGCCCCCCCTGCAGCTACTCGCCCAAGCCTCTCCCGGTTCTCCTTTACCCAAATCCAGATAGCAGATGTTCTGAAAGAGCTGCAAAACCTGGACCCGTACAAATCAGCTGGGCTTAACAATCTGGACCCTCTATTTCTGAAACTATCCTCCGCCATTGTCGCAACCCCTATTACCAGCCTGTTCAACCTCTCTTTCATATCGTCTGAGATCCCCAAGGATTGGAAAGCTGCCGCAGTCATCCCCCTCTTCAAAGGGGGCGACACCCTGGACCCAAACTGTTACAGACCTATATCCATCCTGCCCTGCCTATCTAAGGTCTTCGAAAGCCAAGTCAACAAACAGGTCACTGACCATCTCGAATCCCACCGTACTTTCTCCGCTGTGCAATCTGGTTTCCGAGCCGGTCACGGGTGCACCTCAGCCACGCTCAAGGTACTAAACGATACCATAACCGCCATCGATAAAAGACAGTACTGTGCAGCCGTCTTCATCGACCTGGCCAAGGCTTTCGACTCTGTCAATCACCATATTCTTATCGGCAGACTCAGTAGCCTCGGTTTTTCTAATGACTGCCTTGCCTGGTTCACCAACTACTTTGCAGACAGAGTTCAGTGTGTCAAATCGGAGGGCATGTTGTCCGGTCCTCTGGCAGTCTCTAAGGGGGTGCCACAGGGTTCAATTATCGGGCTGACTCTTTTCTCTGTATATCTCAATGATGTTGCTCTTGCTGCGGGCGATTCCCTGATCCACCTCTACGCAGACGACACCATTCTGTATACTTCCGGCCCTTCCTTGGACACTGTGCTATCTAACCTCCAAACGAGCTTCAATGCCATACAACACTCCTTCCGTGGCCTCTAACTGCTCTTAAACGCTAGTAAAACCAAATGCATGCTTTTCAACCGTTCGCTGCTTGCACCCGCACGCCCGACTAGCATCACCACCCTGGATGGTTCCGACCTAGAATATGTTGACATCTATAAGTACCTAGGTGTCTGGCTAGACTGTAAACACTCCTTCCAGACTCATATCAAACATCTCCAATCTAAAATCAAATCTATAGTCAGCTTTCAATTCCGCAACAAAGCCTCCTTCACTCACGCCGCCAAACTTACCCTTGTAAAACTGACTATCCTACCGATCCTCGACTTCTGCGATGTCATCTACAAAATAGCTTCCAATACTCTACTCAGCAAACTGGATGCAGTTTATCACAGTGCCATCCGTTTTGTTACTAAAGCACCTTATACCACCCACCACTGCGACCTGTATGCTCTAGTCGGCTGGCCCTCGCTACATATTCGTCGCCAGACCCACTGGCTCCAGGTCATCTACAAGTCCATGCTAGGTAAAGCTCCGCCTTATCTCAGTTCACTGGTCACGATGGCAACACCCACCCGTAGCACGCGCTCCAGCAGGTGTATCTCACTGATCATCCCTAAAGCCAACACCTCATTTGGCCGCCTTTCGTTCCAGTTCTCTGCTGCCTGTGACTGGAACGAATTGCACAAATCGCTGAAGTTGGAGACTTTTATCTCCCTCACCAACTTCAAACATCTGCTATCTGAGCAGCTAACCGATCGCTGCAGCTGTACATAGTATATCGGTAAATAGCCCACCCAATTTACCTACCTCATCCCCATACTGTTTATATTTATTTAGTTTTCTGCTCTTTTGCACACCAGTATCTCTACCTGTACATGACCATCTGATAATTTATCACTCCAGGGTTAATCTGCAAAATTGTAATTATTCGCCTACCTCCTCATGCCTTTTGCACACAATGTATATAGACTCTCTTTTTTTTCTTTTTTTTCTACTGTGTTATTGACTTGTTTATTGTTTACTTACTCCATGTGTAACTCTGTGTTGTCTGTTCACACTGCTATGCTTTATCTTGGCCAGGTCGCAGTTGTAAATGAGAACTTGTTCTCAACTAGCCTACCTGGTTAAATAAAGGTGAAATAAAATAAAATAAATTATATCTGTAGAAAATCGTCTCCCATTACCTACATCACCATCTGGATTCTAGAAGACAATCTCCCATCAACTACGTAATTAACTAGATTCTATAAGGCCATCTCCCTTCAACTACATTATCTATCTGTAGAAGACCATCGCCCATTAATTACAAATCTAGATTCTAGAAAACCATCTCCCATCAATCACATCATTATCTATCTGTAAAAAACAAACTGGCATCAACTAAATCATTATCTGGATTCTAGAAGAAAATCTCCAATCAATTACATCATTACCTCAATTCTAGAAGACTATCTCCGATTAACTACACCACCATAAATTTCTAGAAGATCATCACCCATCAACTACATCATTATCTAAATTATTGCAGGGGAGGAGCGCATTCAGCAGCACGCGACCAAGTTGCAACGTCTGGGCACAGCCATGGATCACATTCTGCAAACGATGGATCGTTTGGAGAGAGGAGGAGGATTTCCAGCGCCTCCACCAGCCCCACTACAGCAGGTCCCAATGTCCACCCCTCTTCCACCTGGTCCCAGCGGGATTCAACTCGCGCTCCCGAGGGAGTATGATGGGACGGCTGCCGGTTTTTACTCCAGCTGGAGCTCTACCCGGCGACCGTCCACCCGGCTCCTTCGGGGCGTGAGAGCGTGTCCGCCCTCGTCTCCAGGCAGTGTTTGACCACCCACCTAAGGGTCAAGCGGCGGGTGAACGTCTGTTCCACCTGAGGCAGGGGACAAGGAGAGCGCAGGCTTTCGCCTTGGAATTCCGGACCCTGGCTGCCAGCGCGGGATGGAACGACAGGGCCCTGATCGATCACTGCAGGGGCAGTCTGCGCGAGGATGTCCGTCGGGAATTGGCCTGCAGAGACACCACCCTCAAATTGGACCAGCTGGTGGACCTGTCCATCCGGCTGGACAACCTGCTGACTGCCCTCGGATCTCCGGATCGGGACCTGTTAGTTCCGTCCTGGTTGGCCTGCCATGACCCTACTATTTTGTGGCAACAGAGGGCTCTCGAGGGGTGGTCACGAGAGTGCTCAGGGAGGTGTGTGGGGGTTTCCACCGGTGCGACTACGGTGGAAAGTCCAGACCAGGCCTCCTCTGTGCGCATCCCCTCAGAATATGCCGATTTGGCTCTCGCCTTCTGTAAGAAGAGGGCAACTAAATTACCACCTCATCGACGGGGGGATTGCGCGACGGGGGGATTGTGCGATAAATCTCCTGGTAGACGCAGTACATCCCAGGAGTCACGTTTATCCTTTGTCACAGGAGGAGACGGTGGCTATGGAAACATATGTCTCCGAATCATTGGGGCAGGGATACATTCGGCCCTGCCTCCTCTAGTTTATTTTTGTGTAGAAGAAGGATGGGGTTCTGCGCCCGTGTAATGACTATCGAGGGATCAATCAGATCACTGAGAGGTACAGCTACCCGCTGTCTCTCATTGCCAGTGTGATTTAGTCAATGCATGGGGTGCGCTTCTTCACAAAATTGGATCTCAGGAGCGCTTACAACCTGGTGCGTATCCGGGAGAGGGACGAGTGGAAGACAGCATTTAGTACCAACTCAGGGCACTATGAGTACCTCGTCATGCCGTACGGTTTGATGAATTCTCCATCAGTCTTCAAGGCCATTGTTGATGAGATTTTCCCGGGACCTGCACGGGCAGGGTGTAGGGGTGTTTATCGATGACATTCTGATATACTCCGCTACACTCTCCGTGTCATGTGTCACTGGTGCGCAGGGTGCTTGGTCGACTGTTGGAGCATGACCTGTACGTCAAGGCTGAGAAATGTCTGTTCTTCCAACAGTCCGTCTCCTTCCTAGGGTAGCGCATTTCCACTTCAGGGGTGGAGATGGACAGTGACCGCATTTCGGCCGTGCGTAATTGGCCGACTCCCACCACGGTAAAGGAAGTGCAGCGGTTTCTGGGGTTTGCCAACTACTACAGGAGGTTTATCCGGTGTTTTGGTCAGGTAGCATTAACTCACTGCTGAAGGGGGGACCGGTGCGGCTGCAGTGGTCGACTGAGGCAGCCAGGGCTTTTGGTCCCCTGAAGGCTCTGTTTACCTCGGCTCCCGTGCTGGCTCATCCGGATCCCTCTTTGGCGTTCATAGTGGAGGTGGACACGTCCGAGGCTGGGATAGGTGCCGTGCTCTCTCAGCGCTCGGGCACGCCACCAAAGCTCCGTCCCTGTGCTTTCTTTCTTTTCGAAACTATGATGTGGGGGACCGGGAGCTGTTGGCTGTTGTCAAGGCTCTGAAGGCGTGGAGACATTGGCTTGAGAGGGCTAAACACCCTTTTCTCATCTGGACTGACCACCGCAATCTGGAGTACATCCGGGCGGCGAGGAGACTGAACCCTCGCCAGGCAAGGTGGGCCATGTTTTTCACTCGTTTTGTGTTTACCCTTTCCTACCGGCCAGTCTCCCAGAATGCTAAGGCAGACGCACTGTCCCGAATATATGACACAGAGGAGCGGTCCATGGATCACACTCCCATACTTCCGGCCTCTTGCCTGGTGGCACCGGTGGTGTGGGAGCTGAATCCTGACATCGAGCGGGCATTACACACAGAGCCCACTCCCCCCAAGTGTCGAGCTGGGCACCTGTAGGTTCTGTCTGCTGTCTGTGACCGTTTGATCTATTGGGCCCATCCGTCACCCTCCTCTGGTCAACCTGGCATCGGTCAGACGGTGCGTTGCCTTAGTGGGAAGCACTGGTGGCCCACCTTGGCCAAGGGCGGAGGGTTTATGTTTCCTCCTGCTCGGTGTGCGCCCAGTGCTAGGCTCCCAGGCACCTGCCCAGAGGGAAATTACAACCCCTACCCGTTCCACAACGGCCGTGGGTCGCACCAGTCAGTGGACTTCCTGACGTATCTTCCTCCCTCACAGGGCAACACTACGATCCTGGTTGTTGTGGATCGGTTTTCTAAGTCTCCCTACGACCCTAAAGACTGCAGAGGCCCTGTTCACTCACGTCTTCTGGAACTGCGGGGTGCCTGAGGACATACAGTGCCTTGCGAAAGTATTCGGCCCCCTTGAACTTTGCGACCTTTTGCCACATTTCACATTTCACTTCAAACATAAAGATATTAAACTGTATTTTTTTGTGAAGAATCAACAACAAGTGGGACACAATCATGAAGTGGAACGACATTTATTGGATATTTCAAACTTTTTTAACAAATCAAAAACTGAAAAATTGGGCGTGCAAAATTATTCAGCCCCCTTAACCTCTTTGATCTCTAGGGGCGCTATTTCATTTTTGGATAAAAAACGTTCCCGTTTTAAGCGCGATATTTTGTCACGAAAAGATGCTCGACTATGCATATTCTTGACAGTTTTTGAAAGAAAACACTCTGAAGTTTCAGAATCTGCAAAGATATTGTCTGTAAGTGCCCCAGAACTCATTCTACATGCGAAACCAAGATGATGCGTCAACCAGGAAATGAGCAGAATTTCTGAAGCTCTGTTTTCCATTGTCTCCTTATATGGCTGTGATTGCGCAAGGAATGAGCCTACACTTTCTGTCGTTCCCCCAAGGTGTTAGCAGCATTGTGACGTATTTGTAGGCATATCATTGGAAGATTGACCATAAGAGACTACATTTTCCAAGTGTCCGCCTGGTGTCCCTGCGTCGAAATTGGAGCGTAAAGCCAGGTGCAATTATTTTTCCATTTGAGAGCAAGGAGAAACCAGGCTTCCACGAAGGATATATCATTGAAGAGATATGTGGAAAAACACCTTGAGGATTGATTCTAAACCACGTTTGCCATGTTTCAGTCGATATTATGGAGTTAATTTGGAAAAAAGTTCGCGTTTTGAGGGCTGAATTTTCATTTTTTTTTTTTTTTTTTTTTTTTTTTTTTTTTTTTGGTAGCCAAATGTGATGTACAAAACGGAGCTATTTCTAATACACAAAGAATATTTTTGAAAAAACTGAGCATCTGCTATCTAACTGAGAGTCTCCTCATTGAAAACATCAGAAGTTCTTCAAAGGTAAGTTATTTTATTTGAAGGCTTTACTTGTTTTTGTGATAGTTGCCTGCTAAATGCTAACACTAATGCTAACGCTAAATGCTACGCTTGCTAGCTACTGTTACACAAATGATTGTTTTCCTATGGTTGAAAAGCATATTTTGAAAATCTGAGATGACAGTGTTGTTAACAAAAGGCTAAGCTTGAGAGATAGCATATTTATTTCATTTCATTTGCGATTTTCATGAATAGTTAACGTTGCGTTATGGTAATGAGCTTAGGTCTATAAATAGAATCCCGGATCCGGGTTTGATCTTCGCAACAGGTTAACCTCTTGGATCTCTAGGGGCGCTATTTTATTTTTGGATAAAAAACGTTCCCGTTTTAAGCGCAATATTTTGTCACGAAAAGATGCTCGACTATGCATATTCTTGACAGTTTTTGAAAGAAAACACTCTGAAGTTTCAGAATCTGCAAAGATATTGTCTGTAAGTGCCCCAGAACTCATTCTACATGCGAAACCAAGATGATGCGTCAACCAGGAAATGAGCAGAATTTCTGAAGCTCTGTTTTCCATTGTCTCCTTATATGGCTGTGATTGCGCAAGGAATGAGCCTACACTTTCTGTCGTTCCCCCAAGGTGTTAGCAGCATTGTGACGTATTTGTAGGCATATCATTGGAAGATTGACCATAAGAGACTACATTTTCCAAGTGTCCGCCTGGTGTCCCTGCGTCGAAATTGGAGCGTAAAGCCAGGTGCAATTATTTTTCCATTTGAGAGCAAGGAGAAACCAGGCTTCCACGAAGGATATATCATTGAAGAGATATGTGGAAAAACACCTTGAGGATTGATTCTAAACCACGTTTGCCATGTTTCAGTCGATATTATGGAGTTAATTTGGAAAAAAGTTCGCGTTTTGAGGGCTGAATTTTCATTTTTTTTTTTTTTTTTTTGGTAGCCAAATGTGATGTACAAAACGGAGCTATTTCTAATACACAAAGAATCTTTTTGGAAAAACTGAGCATCTGCTATCTAACTGAGAGTCTCCTCATTGAAAACATCAGAAGTTCTTCAAAGGTAAGTTATTTTATTTGAAGGCTTTACTTGTTTTTGTGATAGTTGCCTGCTAAATGCTAACGCTAATGCTAACGCTAAATGCTACACTTGCTAGCTACTGTTACACAAATGATTGTTTTCCTATGGTTGAAAAGCATATTTTGAAAATCTGAGATGACAGTGTTGTTAACAAAAGGCTAAGCTTGAGAGATAGCATATTTATTTCATTTCATTTGCGATTTTCATGAATAGTTAACGTTGCGTTATGGTAATGAGCTTAGGTCTATAAATAGAATCCCGGATCCGGGTTTGATCGTCGCAACAGGTTAACCTCTTGGATCTCTAGGCGCGCTATTTTATTTTTGGATAAAAAACGTTCCCGTTTTAAGCGCAATATTTTGTCACGAAAAGATGCTCGACTATGCATATTCTTGACAGTTTTTGAAAGAAAACACTCTGAAGTTTCAGAATCTGCAAAGATATTGTCTGTAAGTGCCCCAGAACTCATTCTACATGCGAAACCAAGATGATGCGTCAACCAGGAAATGATCAGAATCTCTGAAGCTCTGTTTTCCATTGTCTCCTTATATGGCTGTGATTGCGCAAGGAATGAGCCTACACTTTCTGTCGTTCCCCCAAGGTGTTAGCAGCATTGTGACGTATTTGTAGGCATATCATTGGAAGATTGACCATAAGAGACTACATTTTCCAAGTGTCCGCCTGGTGTCCCTGCGTCGAAATTGGAGCGTAAAGCCAGGTGCAATTATTTTTCCATTTGAGAGCAAGGAGAAACCAGGCTTCCACGAAGGATATATCATTGAAGAGATATGTGGAAAAACACCTTGAGGATTGATTCTAAACCACGTTTGCCATGTTTCAGTCGATATTATGGAGTTAATTTGGAAAAAAGTTCGCGTTTTGAGGGCTGAATTTTCATTTTTTTTTTTTTTTTTTTTTTTTTTTTGGTAGCCAAATGTGATGTACAAAACGGAGCTATTTCTAATACACAAAGAATATTTTTGGAAAAACTGAGCATCTGCTATCTAACTGAGAGTCTCCTCATTGAAAACATCAGAAGTTCTTCAAAGGTAAGTTATTTTATTTGAAGGCTTTACTTGTTTTTGTGATAGTTGCCTGCTAAATGCTAACGCTAATGCTAACACTAAATGCTACGCTTGCTAGCTACTGTTACACAAATGATTGTTTTCCTATGGTTGAAAAGCATATTTTGAAAATCTGAGATGACAGTGTTGTTAACAAAAGGCTAAGCTTGAGAGATAGCATATTTATTTCATTTCATTTGCGATTTTCATGAATAGTTAACGTTGCGTTATGGTAATGAGCTTAGGTCTATAAATAGAATCCCGGATCCGGGTTTGATCGTCGCAACAGGTTAACCTCTTGGATCTCTAGGGGCGCTATTTTATTTTTGGATAAAAAACGTTCCCGTTTTAAGCGCAATATTTTGTCACGAAAAGATGCTCGACTATGCATATTATTGACCGTTTTGGAAAGAAAACACTCTGAAGTTTCAGAATCTGCAAAGATATTGTCTGTAAGTGCCCCAGAACTCATTCTACAGGCGAAACCAAGATGATACGTCAACCAGGAAATGAGCAGAATCTCTGAAGCTCTGTTTTCCATTGTCTCCTTATATGGCTGTGATTGCGCAAGGAATGAGCCTACACTTTCTGTCGTTTCCCAAGGCGTTTGCAGCATTGTGACGTATTTGTAGGCATATCATTGGAAGATTGACCATAAGAGACTACATTTTCCAAGTGTCCGCCTGGTGTCCCTGCGTCGAAATTGGAGCGTAAAGCCAGGTGCAATTATTTTTCCATTTGAGAGCAAGGAGAAACCAGGCTTCCACGAAGGATATATAATCGAAGAGATATGTGGAAAAACACCCTGAGGATTGATTCTAAACCACGTTTGCCATGTTTCAGTCGATATTATGGAGTTAATTTGGAAAAAAGTTTGCGTTTTGAGGGCTAGAGAGCTAGAGAGATAGCATATTTATTAAATTTCATTTGCGATTTTCATGAATAGTTAACGTTGCGTTATGGTAATGAGCTTAGGTCTATAAATAGAATCCCGGATCCGGGTTTGATCGTCGCAACAGGTTAACCTCTTGGATCTCTAGGGGCGCTATTTTATTTTTGGATAAAAAACGTTCCCGTTTTAAGCGCAATATTTTGTCACGAAAAGATGCTCGACTATGCATATTCTTGACAGTTTTTGAAAGAAAACACTCTGAAGTTTCAGAATCTGCAAAGATATTGTCTGTAAGTGCCCCAGAACTCATTCTACATGCGAAACCAAGATGATGCGTCAACCAGGAAATGAGCAGAATCTCTGAAGCTCTGTTTTCCATTGTCTCCTTATATGGCTGTGATTGCGCAAGGAATGAGCCTACACTTTCTGTCGTTCCCCCAAGGTGTTAGCAGCATTGTGACGTATTTGTAGGCATATCATTGGAAGATTGACCATAAGAGACTACATTTTCCAAGTGTCCGCCTGGTGTCCCTGCGTCGAAATTGGAGCGTAAAGCCAGGTGCAATTATTTTTCCATTTGAGAGCAAGGAGAAACCAGGCTTCCACGAAGGATATATCATTGAAGAGATATGTGGAAAAACACCTTGAGGATTGATTCTAAACCACGTTTGCCATGCTTCAGTCGATATTATGGAGTTAATTTGGAAAAAAGTTCGCGTTTTGAGGGCTGAATTTTCATTTTTTTTTTTTTTTTTTTTTTTTTTGGTAGCCAAATGTGATGTACAAAACGGAGCTATTTCTAATACACAAAGAATATTTTTGGAAAAACTGAGCATCTGCTATCTAACTGAGAGTCTCCTCATTGAAAACATCAGAAGTTCTTCAAAGGTAAGTTATTTTATTTGAAGGCTTTACTTGTTTTTGTGATAGTTGCCTGCTAAATGCTAACGCTAATGCTAACGCTAAATGCTACGCTTGCTAGCTACTGTTACACAAATGATTGTTTTCCTATGGTTGAAAAGCATATTTTGAAAATCTGAGATGACAGTGTTGTTAACAAAAGGCTAAGCTTGAGAGATAGCATATTTATTTCATTTCATTTGCGATTTTCATGAATAGTTAACGTTGCGTTATGGTAATGAGCTTAGGTCTATAAATAGAATCCCGGATCCGGGTTTGATCGTCGCAACAGGTTAACCTCTTGGATCTCTAGGGGCGCTATTTTATTTTTGGATAAAAAACGTTCCCGTTTTAAGCGCAATATTTTGTCACGAAAAGATGCTCGACTATGCATATTATTGACCGTTTTGGAAAGAAAACACTCTGAAGTTTCAGAATCTGCAAAGATATTGTCTGTAAGTGCCCCAGAACTCATTCTACAGGCGAAACCAAGATGATACGTCAACCAGGAAATGAGCAGAATCTCTGAAGCTCTGTTTTCCATTGTCTCCTTATATGGCTGTGATTGCGCAAGGAATGAGCCTACACTTTCTGTCGTTTCCCAAGGCGTTTGCAGCATTGTGACGTATTTGTAGGCATATCATTGGAAGATTGACCATAAGAGACTACATTTTCCAAGTGTCCGCCTGGTGTCCCTGCGTCGAAATTGGAGCGTAAAGCCAGGTGCAATTATTTTTCCATTTGAGAGCAAGGAGAAACCAGGCTTCCACGAAGGATATATAATCGAAGAGATATGTGGAAAAACACCCTGAGGATTGATTCTAAACCACGTTTGCCATGTTTCAGTCGATATTATGGAGTTAATTTGGAAAAAAGTTTGCGTTTTGAGGGCTAGAGAGCTAGAGAGATAGCATATTTATTAAATTTCATTTGCGATTTTCATGAATAGTTAACGTTGCGTTATGGTAATGAGCTTAGGTCTATAAATAGAATCCCGGATCCGGGTTTGATCGTCGCAACAGGTTAACCTCTTGGATCTCTAGGGGCGCTATTTTATTTTTGGATAAAAAACGTTCCCGTTTTAAGCGCAATATTTTGTCACGAAAAGATGCTCGACTATGCATATTCTTGACAGTTTTTGAAAGAAAACACTCTGAAGTTTCAGAATCTGCAAAGATATTGTCTGTAAGTGCCCCAGAACTCATTCTACATGCGAAACCAAGATGATGCGTCAACCAGGAAATGAGCAGAATTTCTGAAGCTCTGTTTTCCATTGTCTCCTTATATGGCTGTGATTGCGCAAGGAATGAGCCTACACTTTCTGTCGTTCCCCCAAGGTGTTAGCAGCATTGTGACGTATTTGTAGGCATATCATTGGAAGATTGACCATAAGAGACTACATTTTCCAAGTGTCCGCCTGGTGTCCCTGCGTCGAAATTGGAGCGTAAAGCCAGGTGCAATTATTTTTCCATTTGAGAGCAAGGAGAAACCAGGCTTCCACGAAGGATATATAATCGAAGAGATATGTGGAAAAACACCCTGAGGATTGATTCTAAACCACGTTTGCCATGTTTCAGTCGATATTATGGAGTTAATTTGGAAAAAAGTTTGCGTTTTGAGGGCTAGAGAGCTAGAGAGATAGCATATTTATTAAATTTCATTTGCGATTTTCATGAATAGTTAACGTTGCGTTATGGTAATGAGCTTAGGTCTATAAATAGAATCCCGGATCCGGGTTTGATCGTCGCAACAGGTTAACCTCTTGGATCTCTAGGGGCGCTATTTTATTTTTGGATAAAAAACGTTCCCGTTTTAAGCGCAATATTTTGTCACGAAAAGATGCTCGACTATGCATATTCTTGACAGTTTTTGAAAGAAAACACTCTGAAGTTTCAGAATCTGCAAAGATATTGTCTGTAAGTGCCCCAGAACTCATTCTACATGCGAAACCAAGATGATGCGTCAACCAGGAAATGAGCAGAATTTCTGAAGCTCTGTTTTCCATTGTCTCCTTATATGGCTGTGATTGCGCAAGGAATGAGCCTACACTTTCTGTCGTTCCCCCAAGGTGTTAGCAGCATTGTGACGTATTTGTAGGCATATCATTGGAAGATTGACCATAAGAGACTACATTTTCCAAGTGTCCGCCTGGTGTCCCTGCGTCGAAATTGGAGCGTAAAGCCAGGTGCAATTATTTTTCCATTTGAGAGCAAGGAGAAACCAGGCTTCCACGAAGGATATATCATTGAAGAGATATGTGGAAAAACACCTTGAGGATTGATTCTAAACCACGTTTGCCATGCTTCAGTCGATATTATGGAGTTAATTTGGAAAAAAGTTCGCGTTTTGAGGGCTGAATTTTCATTTTTTTTTTTTTTTTTTTTTTTTTTGGTAGCCAAATGTGATGTACAAAACGGAGCTATTTCTAATACACAAAGAATATTTTTGGAAAAACTGAGCATCTGCTATCTAACTGAGAGTCTCCTCATTGAAAACATCAGAAGTTCTTCAAAGGTAAGTTATTTTATTTGAAGGCTTTACTTGTTTTTGTGATAGTTGCCTGCTAAATGCTAACGCTAATGCTAACGCTAAATGCTACGCTTGCTAGCTACTGTTACACAAATGATTGTTTTCCTATGGTTGAAAAGCATATTTTGAAAATCTGAGATGACAGTGTTGTTAACAAAAGGCTAAGCTTGAGAGATAGCATATTTATTTCATTTCATTTGCGATTTTCATGAATAGTTAACGTTGCGTTATGGTAATGAGCTTAGGTCTATAAATAGAATCCCGGATCCGGGTTTGATCGTCGCAACAGGTTAACCTCTTGGATCTCTAGGGGCGCTATTTTATTTTTGGATAAAAAACGTTCCCGTTTTAAGCGCAATATTTTGTCACGAAAAGATGCTCGACTATGCATATTATTGACCGTTTTGGAAAGAAAACACTCTGAAGTTTCAGAATCTGCAAAGATATTGTCTGTAAGTGCCCCAGAACTCATTCTACAGGCGAAACCAAGATGATACGTCAACCAGGAAATGAGCAGAATCTCTGAAGCTCTGTTTTCCATTGTCTCCTTATATGGCTGTGATTGCGCAAGGAATGAGCCTACACTTTCTGTCGTTTCCCAAGGCGTTTGCAGCATTGTGACGTATTTGTAGGCATATCATTGGAAGATTGACCATAAGAGACTACATTTTCCAAGTGTCCGCCTGGTGTCCCTGCGTCGAAATTGGAGCGTAAAGCCAGGTGCAATTATTTTTCCATTTGAGAGCAAGGAGAAACCAGGCTTCCACGAAGGATATATAATCGAAGAGATATGTGGAAAAACACCCTGAGGATTGATTCTAAACCACGTTTGCCATGTTTCAGTCGATATTATGGAGTTAATTTGGAAAAAAGTTTGCGTTTTGAGGGCTAGAGAGCTAGAGAGATAGCATATTTATTAAATTTCATTTGCGATTTTCATGAATAGTTAACGTTGCGTTATGGTAATGAGCTTAGGTCTATAAATAGAATCCCGGATCCGGGTTTGATCATCGCAACAGGTTAACCTCTTGGATCTCTAGGGGCGCTATTTTATTTTTGGATAAAAAACGTTCCCGTTTTAAGCGCAATATTTTGTCACGAAAAGATGCTCGACTATGCATATTCTTGACAGTTTTTGAAAGAAAACACTCTGAAGTTTCAGAATCTGCAAAGATATTGTCTGTAAGTGCCCCAGAACTCATTCTACATGCGAAACCAAGATGATGCGTCAACCAGGAAATGAGCAGAATTTCTGAAGCTCTGTTTTCCATTGTCTCCTTATATGGCTGTGATTGCGCAAGGAATGAGCCTACACTTTCTGTCGTTCCCCCAAGGTGTTAGCAGCATTGTGACGTATTTGTAGGCATATCATTGGAAGATTGACCATAAGAGACTACATTTTCCAAGTGTCCGCCTGGTGTCCCTGCGTCGAAATTGGAGCGTAAAGCCAGGTGCAATTATTTTTCCATTTGAGAGCAAGGAGAAACCAGGCTTCCACGAAGGATATATCATTGAAGAGATATGTGGAAAAACACCTTGAGGATTGATTCTAAACCACGTTTGCCATGCTTCAGTCGATATTATGGAGTTAATTTGGAAAAAAGTTCGCGTTTTGAGGGCTGAATTTTCATTTTTTTTTTTTTTTTTTTTTTTTTTTGGTAGCCAAATGTGATGTACAAAACGGAGCTATTTCTAATACACAAAGAATATTTTTGGAAAAACTGAGCATCTGCTATCTAACTGAGAGTCTCCTCATTGAAAACATCAGAAGTTCTTCAAAGGTAAGTTATTTTATTTGAAGGCTTTACTTGTTTTTGTGATAGTTGCCTGCTAAATGCTAACGCTAATGCTAACGCTAAATGCTACGCTTGCTAGCTACTGTTACACAAATGATTGTTTTCCTATGGTTGAAAAGCATATTTTGAAAATCTGAGATGACAGTGTTGTTAACAAAAGGCTAAGCTTGAGAGATAGCATATTTATTTCATTTCATTTGCGATTTTCATGAATAGTTAACGTTGCGTTATGGTAATGAGCTTAGGTCTATAAATAGAATCCCGGATCCGGGTTTGATCGTCGCAACAGGTTAACCTCTTGGATCTCTAGGGGCGCTATTTTATTTTTGGATAAAAAACGTTCCCGTTTTAAGCGCAATATTTTGTCACGAAAAGATGCTCGACTATGCATATTATTGACCGTTTTGGAAAGAAAACACTCTGAAGTTTCAGAATCTGCAAAGATATTGTCTGTAAGTGCCCCAGAACTCATTCTACAGGCGAAACCAAGATGATACGTCAACCAGGAAATGAGCAGAATCTCTGAAGCTCTGTTTTCCATTGTCTCCTTATATGGCTGTGATTGCGCAAGGAATGAGCCTACACTTTCTGTCGTTTCCCAAGGCGTTTGCAGCATTGTGACGTATTTGTAGGCATATCATTGGAAGATTGACCATAAGAGACTACATTTTCCAAGTGTCCGCCTGGTGTCCCTGCGTCGAAATTGGAGCGTAAAGCCAGGTGCAATTATTTTTCCATTTGAGAGCAAGGAGAAACCAGGCTTCCACGAAGGATATATAATCGAAGAGATATGTGGAAAAACACCCTGAGGATTGATTCTAAACCACGTTTGCCATGTTTCAGTCGATATTATGGAGTTAATTTGGAAAAAAGTTTGCGTTTTGAGGGCTAGAGAGCTAGAGAGATAGCATATTTATTAAATTTCATTTGCGATTTTCATGAATAGTTAACGTTGCGTTATGGTAATGAGCTTAGGTCTATAAATAGAATCCCGGATCCGGGTTTGATCGTCGCAACAGGTTAACCTCTTGGATCTCTAGGGGCGCTATTTTATTTTTGGATAAAAAACGTTCCCGTTTTAAGCGCAATATTTTGTCACGAAAAGATGCTCGACTATGCATATTCTTGACAGTTTTTGAAAGAAAACACTCTGAAGTTTCAGAATCTGCAAAGATATTGTCTGTAAGTGCCCCAGAACTCATTCTACATGCGAAACCAAGATGATGCGTCAACCAGGAAATGAGCAGAATTTCTGAAGCTCTGTTTTCCATTGTCTCCTTATATGGCTGTGATTGCGCAAGGAATGAGCCTACACTTTCTGTCGTTCCCCCAAGGTGTTAGCAGCATTGTGACGTATTTGTAGGCATATCATTGGAAGATTGACCATAAGAGACTACATTTTCCAAGTGTCCGCCTGGTGTCCCTGCGTCGAAATTGGAGCGTAAAGCCAGGTGCAATTATTTTTCCATTTGAGAGCAAGGAGAAACCAGGCTTCCACGAAGGATATATCATTGAAGAGATATGTGGAAAAACACCTTGAGGATTGATTCTAAACCACGTTTGCCATGCTTCAGTCGATATTATGGAGTTAATTTGGAAAAAAGTTCGCGTTTTGAGGGCTGAATTTTCATTTTTTTTTTTTTTTTTTTTTTTTTTTTGGTAGCCAAATGTGATGTACAAAACGGAGCTATTTCTAATACACAAAGAATATTTTTGGAAAAACTGAGCATCTGCTATCTAACTGAGAGTCTCCTCATTGAAAACATCAGAAGTTCTTCAAAGGTAAGTTATTTTATTTGAAGGCTTTACTTGTTTTTGTGATAGTTGCCTGCTAAATGCTAACGCTAATGCTAACGCTAAATGCTACGCTTGCTAGCTACTGTTACACAAATGATTGTTTTCCTATGGTTGAAAAGCATATTTTGAAAATCTGAGATGACAGTGTTGTTAACAAAAGGCTAAGCTTGAGAGATAGCATATTTATTTCATTTCATTTGCGATTTTCATGAATAGTTAACGTTGCGTTATGGTAATGAGCTTAGGTCTATAAATAGAATCCCGGATCCGGGTTTGATCGTCGCAACAGGTTAACCTCTTGGATCTCTAGGGGCGCTATTTTATTTTTGGATAAAAAACGTTCCCGTTTTAAGCGCAATATTTTGTCACGAAAAGATGCTCGACTATGCATATTATTGACCGTTTTGGAAAGAAAACACTCTGAAGTTTCAGAATCTGCAAAGATATTGTCTGTAAGTGCCCCAGAACTCATTCTACAGGCGAAACCAAGATGATACGTCAACCAGGAAATGAGCAGAATCTCTGAAGCTCTGTTTTCCATTGTCTCCTTATATGGCTGTGATTGCGCAAGGAATGAGCCTACACTTTCTGTCGTTTCCCAAGGCGTTTGCAGCATTGTGACGTATTTGTAGGCATATCATTGGAAGATTGACCATAAGAGACTACATTTTCCAAGTGTCCGCCTGGTGTCCCTGCGTCGAAATTGGAGCGTAAAGCCAGGTGCAATTATTTTTCCATTTGAGAGCAAGGAGAAACCAGGCTTCCACGAAGGATATATAATCGAAGAGATATGTGGAAAAACACCCTGAGGATTGATTCTAAACCACGTTTGCCATGTTTCAGTCGATATTATGGAGTTAATTTGGAAAAAAGTTTGCGTTTTGAGGGCTAGAGAGCTAGAGAGATAGCATATTTATTAAATTTCATTTGCGATTTTCATGAATAGTTAACGTTGCGTTATGGTAATGAGCTTAGGTCTATAAATAGAATCCCGGATCCGGGTTTGATCATCGCAACAGGTTAACCTCTTGGATCTCTAGGGGCGCTATTTTATTTTTGGATAAAAAACGTTCCCGTTTTAAGCGCAATATTTTGTCACGAAAAGATGCTCGACTATGCATATTCTTGACAGTTTTTGAAAGAAAACACTCTGAAGTTTCAGAATCTGCAAAGATATTGTCTGTAAGTGCCCCAGAACTCATTCTACATGCGAAACCAAGATGATGCGTCAACCAGGAAATGAGCAGAATTTCTGAAGCTCTGTTTTCCATTGTCTCCTTATATGGCTGTGATTGCGCAAGGAATGAGCCTACACTTTCTGTCGTTCCCCCAAGGTGTTAGCAGCATTGTGACGTATTTGTAGGCATATCATTGGAAGATTGACCATAAGAGACTACATTTTCCAAGTGTCCGCCTGGTGTCCCTGCGTCGAAATTGGAGCGTAAAGCCAGGTGCAATTATTTTTCCATTTGAGAGCAAGGAGAAACCAGGCTTCCACGAAGGATATATCATTGAAGAGATATGTGGAAAAACACCTTGAGGATTGATTCTAAACCACGTTTGCCATGCTTCAGTCGATATTATGGAGTTAATTTGGAAAAAAGTTCGCGTTTTGAGGGCTGAATTTTCATTTTTTTTTTTTTTTTTTTTTTTTTGGTAGCCAAATGTGATGTACAAAACGGAGCTATTTCTAATACACAAAGAATCTTTTTGGAAAAACTGAGCATCTGCTATCTAACTGAGAGTCTCCTCATTGAAAACATCAGAAGTTCTTCAAAGGTAAGTTATTTTATTTGAAGGCTTTAGTTGTTTTTGTGATAGTTGCCTGCTAAATGCTAACGCTAATGCTAACGCTAAATGCTACGCTTGCTAGCTACTGTTACACAAATGATTGTTTTCCTATGGTTGAAAAGCATATTTTGAAAATCTGAGATGACAGTGTTGTTAACAAAAGGCTAAGCTTGAGAGATAGCATATTTATTTCATTTCATTTGCGATTTTCATGAATAGTTAACGTTGCGTTATGGTAATGAGCTTAGGTCTATAAATAGAATCCCGGATCCGGGTTTGATCGTCGCAACAGGTTAACCTCTTGGATCTCTAGGGGCGCTATTTTATTTTTGGATAAAAAACGTTCCCGTTTTAAGCGCAATATTTTGTCACGAAAAGATGCTCGACTATGCATATTATTGACCGTTTTGGAAAGAAAACACTCTGAAGTTTCAGAATCTGCAAAGATATTGTCTGTAAGTGCCCCAGAACTCATTCTACAGGCGAAACCAAGATGATACGTCAACCAGGAAATGAGCAGAATCTCTGAAGCTCTGTTTTCCATTGTCTCCTTATATGGCTGTGATTGCGCAAGGAATGAGCCTACACTTTCTGTCGTTTCCCAAGGCGTTTGCAGCATTGTGACGTATTTGTAGGCATATCATTGGAAGATTGACCATAAGAGACTACATTTTCCAAGTGTCCGCCTGGTGTCCCTGCGTCGAAATTGGAGCGTAAAGCCAGGTGCAATTATTTTTCCATTTGAGAGCAAGGAGAAACCAGGCTTCCACGAAGGATATATAATCGAAGAGATATGTGGAAAAACACCCTGAGGATTGATTCTAAACCACGTTTGCCATGTTTCAGTCGATATTATGGAGTTAATTTGGAAAAAAGTTTGCGTTTTGAGGGCTAGAGAGCTAGAGAGATAGCATATTTATTAAATTTCATTTGCGATTTTCATGAATAGTTAACGTTGCGTTATGGTAATGAGCTTAGGTCTATAAATAGAATCCCGGATCCGGGTTTAGTCGTCGCAACAGGTTAAGTTAATACTTTGTAGCGCCACCTTTTGCTGCGATTACAGCTGTAAGTCGCTTGGGGTATGTCTCTATCAGTTTTGCACATCGAGAGACTGACATTTTTTCCCATTCCTCCTTGCAAAACAGCTCGAGCTCAGTGAGGTTGGATGGAGAGCATTTGTGAACAGCAGTTTTCAGTTCTTTCCACATATTCTCGATTGGATTCAGGTCTGGACTTTGACTTGGCCATTCTAACACCTGGATATGTTTATTTTTGAACCATTCCATTGTAGATTTTGCTTTATGTTTTGGATCATTGTCTTGTTGGAAGACAAATCTCCGTCCCAGTCTCAGGTCTTTTGCAGACTCCATCAGGTTTTCTTCCAGAATGGTCCTGTATTTGGCTCCATCCATCTTCCCATCAATTTTAACCATCTTCCCTGTCCCTGCTGAAGAAAAGCAGGCCCAAACCATGACGCTGCCACCACCATGTTTGACAGTGGGGATGGTGTGTTCAGGGTGATGAGCTGTGTTGCTTTTACGCCAAACATAATGTTTTGCATTGTTGCCAAAAAGTTCAATTTTGGTTTCATCTGACCAGAGCACCATCTTCCACATGTTTGGTGTGTCTCCCAGGTGGCTTGTGACAAACTTTAAACAACACTTTTTATGGATATCTTTAAGAAATGGCTTTCTTCTTGCCACTCTTCCATAAAGGCCAGATTTGTGCAATATACGACTGATTGTTGTCCTATGGACAGAGTCTCCCACCTCAGCTGTAGATCTCTGCAGTTCATCCAGAGTGATCATGGGCCTCTTGGCTGCATCTCTGATCAGTCTTCTCCTTGTATGAGCTGAAAGTTTAGAGGGACGGCCAGGTCTTGGTAGATTTGCAGTGGTCTGATACGCCTTCCATTTCAATATTATCGCTTGCACAGTGCTCCTTGGGATGTTTAAAGCTTGAGAAATCTTTTTGTATCCAAATCCGGCTTTAAACTTCTTCACAACAGTATCTCGGACCTGCCTGATGTGTTCCTTGTTCTTCATGATGCTCTCTGCACTTTTAACGGACCTCTGAGACTATCACAGTGCAGGTGCATTTATACGGAGACTTGATTACACACAGGTGGATTGTATTTATCATCATTAGTCATTTAGGTCAACATTGGATCATTCAGAGATCCCCACTGAACTTCTGGAGAGAGTTTGCTGCACTGAAAGTAAAGGGGCTGAATAATTTTGCACGCCCAATTTTTCAGTTTTTGATTTGTTAAAAAAGTTTGAAATATCCAATAAATGCCGTTCCACTTCATGATTGTGTCCCACTTGTTGTTGATTCTTCACAAAAAATACAGTTTTATATCTTTATGTTTGAAGCCTGAAATGTGGCAAAAGGTCGCAAAGTTCAAGGGGGCCGAATACTTTCGCAAGGCACTGTAGTTTCTGATCCGGGTACCCAGGTCACGTCCAGGGTCTGGAGACCATTCATGGAACGTCTGGGGGTCTCGGTCAGCCTCACCTCAGGTTTTCACCCCGAGAGTAACGGGTAGGTGAGAGTGAACCAGGATGTGGGTATGTTTCTGTGGTCATATTGCCAGGACCGGCCGGAGGAGTGGGCGGCGTTCATCCCCTGGCCAGAGATGGCCCAAAACTCACTCCCCCACTCCTCCACTAAACTCTCTCCTTTCCAGTGCGTACTGGGGTATCAGACGGTTCTAGCACTGTGGCATCAGAGCCAGATCGAAGCCCCTGCGGTTGGCGAATGGTTCAAGTGCTCGGAGGAGGCAAAAAGCGAGCGCCGACCCCCACCGCAGCGAGGCCCCGGTGTTCGCACCGGGGGACCGGGTCTGGCTCTCGACCCGAAACCTGCCCCTCCGCCTGCCCTGCCGGAAGCTGGGCCCGCGGTTTGTTCAAAGGAGACTGAATGAGGTGAGTTGTAGATTACAGCTTCCCTCAGATTATCGCATTAATCCCTCGTTCCATGTGTCTCTCCTCAGGCCGTTGGTGGCTGGTCCACTCCAGGAACTGAGGTGCGGGAGGTTTCTCCGCCCCCTCTGGACATCGAGGGGGCCCCGGCGTATACTGTGCGAGCCATCCTGGACTCGAGGCGTCGGGCGAGGGGCCTTCAGTACCTCGTGGAGTGGGAGGGGTACGGTCCGATGGAGAGATGCTGGGTGCCGGTGGAGGACATCCTGGACCCTTTGTTCCACCGTCTCCATCCGGATCGCCCTGCGCCTCGTCCTCTGGGTCGTCCCCAAGGTCGGTGTTGCTGGAGCTGCGCGTCAAGGGTTCTGTCTTTGTCTTTTCACACCTGGCTTCACTCAACCAATTTACTTGTTTATTATTTAACCCTCTGTTCCCCATGTTGTGTTCGTGAATGATTGTTTATTGTATTTCGGTCCGTGTTTTGTGGGCTATCATTGTTGCCTTGTATATTTGTAATTTTTGAGTCCTTTAATTACTCATATCTGCTCATATCTGCTGTCCTGCGCCTGACTCCCTACACCAGCTAGACACAGGACCGCTACATTATGAAAGACAAGAATTGTACTTTTGAATTCCGTAAAGTCAGTGTGTTAGTGATGAAATTGGTGTGAAATGTCAGAATAATAGTAGAGAGAGTGATTAATTTGGACTTTTATTTCTTTCATCCCATTCCTATTAGTTCGGAAATGTACATACACTCAATTAGTATTTGGTAGCATTGCCTTTAAATTGTTTAACTTGGGTCAAACTTTTCGGGTAGCCTTCCACAAGCTTCCCACAATAATTTGGGTGAATTTTGGCACATTCCTCCTGACTACGGTTGCAAACCGGACTAATTTTACTGTGGATATAGATAATTTTGTACCTGTTTCCTCCAGCATCTTCGCAAGGTCCTTTGCTGTTGTTCTGGGATTGATTTGCACTTTTCGCACCAAAGTACATTCATCTCTAGGAGACAGAACACATCTCCTTCTCGAGCGGTATGACGGCTGCGTGGTTCCATGGTGTTTATACTTGCGTACTATTGTTTGTACAGATGAATGTGGTACCTTTAGGCATTTGGAAATTGCTCCCAAGGATGAACCAGACTTGTGGAGGTCTACAATTTTTTTGCTGAGGTCTTGGCTGATTTCTTTTGATTTTCCCATGATGCAAAGCAAAGAGGCACTGAGTTTGAAGGTAGTGTGACGACCCTCCCACTCTGTCTGCTGTATTCTGTCTTTGTTCTTGTTTCCTTATTAGGATGCCGGTGGGCGGAGTTGGGAGGGTCGTCAGCTTCATGGGAAACACCTGGGCCAGGTGTCTCCCAGGATAAATAGACCTCTTCCACATTCATGGAGAGACTCTCTCCATGCAGACACCTTTGTAGATTGTGTTGTGGTTCTTGGTGGCCTTTTGTTTGTTTGCTTTGGCACCTTTCAACACCCTGCATTATCACATTCATGCACGCAAAACTCACTTACACTACTGATTACTGATTACACACATCATTGTATATTTTCCTTAGTTGCTTTAGTTAAATAATAAATATATTTTGTTAGACTGTGGAGGTACGTGTTTGGTTTGCATATTGTGGTTGAGTTTAATAGGCCCAGTATTGGTTGCCTTTGTTGTTTGGATTGTGTGCTGCGTTGGAGAGAGTATAATGGTTAGTTTCCAGGCCCTGCCTAGCCTGGAAACGTTTGTTCTACTTTCTGTTGGGACATCAGTCTGAGGAGGTGAGTAAATCGGCTGTGTACCTCGGTAGGAGATTTGTGTAGGGTAGTGGAACTTGCTACCTGGAGCTATAGGCTTTTCCCCTGATAGGCTTAGCGACGTGTTTCAATTTTGGACATGTTGGGCATGGTTAAATGTTTGTTATTTTTGTGTGGTGTCTGTGGACTGAGCAGTTGTCTCGGGGGCACATCCGTGGCTTGGTGGAATTTGCCAGCATGCTGGGGAGTTCTATTTCCTTGCCAGCGGGCTACAGTGCGTAAATACCCACCGCAAATCTGCATGAAGACTAGGGTTGAGTTATTGTAGGTTTTGGGGAAGCTCCGTATCTCATCTCTCTTCTGTGGTGCTCAGGGTGATTGTCATTTCTCTGGTTGTGGTCTGATGTGCTCAGCAGAGGGGTTGAGCAAGATTATTTACTTATGACTATGGTGTCTCATGTAGACAAGTTCATTCGCTTTCATCAGAGGAACTGTTAGAATTAGGTACTAAAGAACAGCTGTTGAAGATCGCTGAACACTACAAGGTTAAATGATTGAAATTAGTGAAATTCTGTTTCGTTGGAAGTGACTATGAATCGTTGGAAGTGACTATGAATCGTTGGAAGTGACTATGAATCGTTGGAAGTGACTATGAATCGTTGGAAGTGACTATGAATCGTTGGAAGTGACTAAGTGACTATGAATCGTTGGACGTGACTGAATCGTTGGGAGTTGTAAAAAATTAAGAAGGACCCTGATGTTCTTTTCGTTGGAGTTTGTAGCTGTTGTGGTCTTTTGTGCCATGTTCCTGAATGTTTACGTGACTGACCATTGGTTGGGGTTGTCATGTTCTATCTTTCCTGTCTGTTCCCTCCTGGTCTTGTGTTCTTTCCTCTTAAATATTGCTTCCTATGCGCAAAGGTTGCTGAGGTCTGGGGAGGAGGAGGTTGGCTGGGGCAGGTGAAGGTGTGAACACATAACCCCTCAGCAATTTGGGACGCAGAGGCTGTGTCAATTTGGGACGCAGAGGCTGTGTCAATTTGGGACGCAGAGGCTGTGTCAATTTGGGACGCAGAGGCTGTGTCAATTTGGGACGCAGAGGCTGTGTCAATTTGGGACGCAGAGGCTGTGTCAATTTGGGACGCAGAGGCTGTGTCAATTTGGGACGCAGAGGCTGGTATGTTGTTCCGGGGTCCTTGTTGGTCCCCGGTTTTATGGGGGGGAATGTGACGACCCTCCCACTCTGTCTGCTGTATTCTGTCTTTGTTCTTGTTTCCTTATTAGGATGCCGGTGGGCGGAGTTGGGAGGGTCGTCAGCTTCATGGGAAACACCTGGGCCAGGTGTCTCCCAGGAAGCTGACGACCCTCCCAACTCCGCCCACCGGCATCCTAATAAGGAAACAAGAACAAAGACAGAATACAGCAGACAGAGTGGGAGGGTCGTCACAGTAGGCCTTGAAATACATCTACAGGTACACCTCCAATTGACTTAGCCTATCAGAAGCTTCTAAAGCCATGACATACTTTTCTGGAATTTTCCAAGCTGTTTAAAGGCACAGTCAACTCTGTAAACAATGTTTTGAAAAACTACCTGTGTCATGCACAAAGTAGATGTCCTAACCGACTTGCCAAAACTATAGCTTGTTTCACAAGAAATTTGTGGAGTGGATGAAAAATGAGATTTCATGACTTCAACCTAAGTGTATGTAAACTTTCGACTTCAACTGTACATTTCCATGCAGGGCTGACAGATAAGTTCCTTAAAAAAGTGGAATTGTCAATGTTGGACATAAAAGACTGTAAAAACACCAGCAAATCATCTCCAAGAGATTTTATTTTAAGAAATCTGTTCCGAAGTGTATTCCCGCCCATAGTACAGAGACACGTGATTGTATACAAATGTAAGCAAGGTTTGAAATAATGATGTTTTAGTCTAACATATCTGTTTGGGATTTTTGCAGTCAATTTGCAAATGATTTGTCATTATGTTCCGGCCCCCGACCATCCGCTCCAGTACAAATCGTCCCACAGCTGAATTTAGTTGATGATCCCTACTCTTGTGGGTTATTCTACATTAAACTACATTATAGTATACCATTCATTTAGTATAGCAACCAATTTGCACCCATGTATATTATCATTTTGGAAATAACGAGCACACAATATTTTGCTATTATCACCTATGTTTATTAATAATCTTGACATGCATCAGATCTTAACAAGGACATATTATTCACATGCATACTGTCTGGAAAGAGATGAACGTTCACAAACACGTGATCTATGTGATCTATCCCATTATTTTAAATTCATTATTTTTGGTCATATCCATGTCATAATGTTATGATCTAGTATTCAGCTACATTACCTGCAGAGAGATAATGTTACGACCTAACATTCAGCTACATTACCTGTAGAGAGATCATGTTACGACCTAACATTCAGCTACATTACCTGCAGAGAGATAATGTTACGACCTAACATTCAGCTACATTACCTGCAGAGAGATAATGTTACGACCTAACATTCAGCTACATTACCTGTAGGGGGGCCGATGGCTGGGTAACAAAGTTCAGTTCAAGACGACAACCTGTCTTGATACCCACTCTTGCATTATTCACATTAAAGATTCGTTCACAATACATTTTTGGTGCTTAAGTAACCAGTGCGGCATGGTTCATTGTTTCATTGGTTCAGGTATAGAGATATAACCCACAGGTTCATTGTTTCATTGGTTCAGGTATAGAGATATAACCCACAGGTTCATTGTTTCATTGGTTCAGGTATAGAGGTATAACCCACAGGTTCATTGTTTCATTGGTTCAGGTATAGAATTATAACCCACAGGTTCATTGTTTCATTGGTTCAGGTATAGAGATATAACCCACAGGTTCATTGGTTCAGGTATAGAGATATAACCCATAGGTTTGGGTGGTTCAGGAGGTTCAGGTGGAGGAGTTGAGAATTCGTGAGTCGGAGGAGTCGGAGCGGTCCTCGTACTCCTCCTCATGGGTGTAGAGGGTCTGTTTGGCCCCGGGGGTGAGGGGGATGGGGGCAGGGTGGCAGCCCTCCTCCAGCTGGGAGAGACGGTGCTCTTCCTGGGGGCGGGAGGAGGAGAGGAGCGGAGAGGAGGAAGAGGAGAGGAGCGGAGAGCGTTGGAAGACGCCAGTGGAGGAGAAAGGAGAGACGTACTGAGCTGACCTGAGTTGGTACTGCTGCTGCAGTGTCATGGTGTTCCACAGCGTCACGTCGTTGCAGAAGGGTCCGACCTGGCCGCCACGTGTCAGAGAGTTCCTCAGCATCAAGGGGTAGCGGGGGGGATGGGGGAAAGACCCGGGGTGTAGGGCCAGGGGGCCGGACGACGAGTCAGACGAGAAGCGCAGAGACTCAGGCACCCTGAAAGCAGAGCCCACAGACCACTTAGCGGCGGAGGCCAGAGGGTGGTAGGACCCCAGGGGGTGATCGAGGAGGTGGCCATTGGAGGGAAGGACCAGGGTGTCGGGGTGGGGGTGACCCCCCCTGGCCTCCTGGGCCTGGCTGGACAGCAGCACCTCAATGGCCCCCACCAGGTCCCCTCCACACCCCTGCAGGATCAGCTCCAGCACCGGGGGCTTGTGGGATGGGAAGATCTTCTTCAGCACCTCCAGGGGTGGCCGGTTGGCTCGCAGGTTGAAGGGAAGGGAGACAGACCCAGACAGGCCCTCAATCACCAGGCTCTGGTCCACAGGCAGCCCCCCTGCCCCAACACCGGGGTAACCCTTAGTGGGGCTGTCTGCCTTGGGCTCTGGAGAGGTGCTGCAGGTCTTGGGGAAGGCTAGGGGGAGAGGGAGGCTGGGAAGGGGATGGGGGAAGCTGTAGCGACACTCTTCGGCCTGGTTTGGGGTGTCCGGGGGCTCGGGGGTGAAGCAGGAAGGCTTGGAGCCCTCGGGGGAGCTGCTAGGGTCCTGGTCCTTCTCACTGCCGCTACCACCACCATTCTCCCCACCGGAGTGGTCCCCCGACGTATCCTCACTCAGGTCTACAGAGAACACAGAAACACATTGTCAGTCAGGACTACAGAGAACACAAAAACACATCCTCATTCAAGACTACAGAGAACACAAAAACACATCCTCATTCAAGACTACAGAGAACACAGAAACACATCCTCATTCAGGTCTACAGAGAACACAGAAACACATCCTCAGTCAGGACTACAGAGAACACAGAAACACATCCTCAGTCAGGACTACAGAGACAGAAACACATCCTCAGTCAGGACTACAGAGAACACAGAAACACATCCTCAGTCAGGACTACAGAGAACACAGAAACACATCTTCAGTCAGGACTACAGAGACAGAAACACATCCTCAGTCAGGACTACAGAGAACACAGAAACACATCCTCAGTCAGGACTACAGAGAACACATAAACACATCCTCAGTCAGGACAACAGAGAACACAGAAACACATTCTCAGTCAGGACTACAGAGAACACAGAAACACATACTCAGTCAGGACTACAGAGAACACAGAAACACATCCTCAGTCAGGACTACAGAGACAGAAACACATCCTCAGTCAGGACTACAGAGACAGAAACACATCCTCAGTCAGGTCTACAGAGAGAACAAAAACACATCATAAGTCAGGTCTACAGAGAACACAGAAACACATCCTCAGGCAGGTCTACAGAGAACACAAAAACACATCCTCAGTTAGGTCTACAGAGAACACAAAAACACATCCTCAGTCAGGTCTACAGAGAACACAAAAACACATCCTCAGTCATGACTACAGAGAACAGAGAAACACATCCTATTCAGGACTACAGAGAACACAGAAACACATCCTCAGTCACGACTACAGAGAACACAGAAACACATCCTCAGTCAGGACTACAGAGACAGAAACACATCCTCAGTCAGGACTACAGAGAACACAGAAACACATCCTCAGTCAGGACTACAGAGACAGAAACACATCCTCAGTCAGGACTACAGAGACAAAAACACATCCTCAGTCAGGACTACAGAGAAAGAAACACATCCTCAGTCAGCACTACAGAGACAGAAACACATCCTCAGTCAGGACTACAGAGAACACAGAAACACATCCTCAGTCAGGACTACAGAGAACACAGAAACACATCCTGAGTCAGGACTACAGAGAACACAGAAACACATCCTCAGTCAGGACTACAGAGACAGAAACACATCCTCAGTCAGGACTACAGAGCACACAGAAACACATCCTCAGTCAGGACAACAGAGACAGAAACACATCCTCAGTCAGGACTACAGAGAACACAGAAACACATCCTCAGTCAGGACTAAAGAGAGAGAAACACATCGTCAGTCAGGACTACAGAGACCACAGAAACACATCCTCAATCAGGACTACAGAGACAGAAACACATCCTCAGTCAGGACTACAGAGAACACAGAAACACATCCCCAGTCAGGACTACAGAGACAGAAACGCATCCTCATTCAGGACTACAGAGAACACAGAAATACATCCTCAGTCAGGCCTACAGAGACAGAAACAAATCCTCAGTCAGGACTACAGAGAACAAAGAAACACATCCTCAGTCAGGACTACAGAGACAGAAACACATCCTCAGTCAGGACTACAGATAACACAGAAACACATCCTCAGTCAGGACTACAGAGACAGAAACACATCCTCAGTCAGGACTACAGAGACAGAAACACATCCTCAGTCAGGACTACAGAGAAAGAAACACATCCTCAGTCAGCACTACAGAGACAGAAACACATCCTCAGTCAGGACTACAGAGAACACAGAAACACATCCTCAGTCAGGACTACAGACAACACAGAAACACATCCTCAGTCAGGACTACAGAGAACACAGAAACACATCCTCAGTCAGGACTACAGACAACACAGAAACACATCCTCATTCAGGACTACAGAGAACACAGAAACACATCCTCAGTCAGGACTACAGAGACAGAAACACATCCTCAGTCAGGACTACAGAGAACACAGAAACACATCCTCAGTCAGGACTACAGAGAACACAAAAACACATCCTCATTCAGGACTACAGAGACAGAAACACATCCTCAGTCAGGACTACAGAAACAGAAACACATCCTCATTCAGGACAACAGAGACAGAAATACATCCTCAGTCAGAACTACAGAGAACACAGAAACACATCCTCAGTCAGGACTACAGAGAACACAGAAACACATCCTCAGTCAGGACTAATGAGACAGAAACACATCCTCTGTTAGGACTACAGAGAACACAGAAACACATCCTCAGTCAGGACTACAGAGAACACAGAAACACATCCTCAGTCAGGACTACAGAGACAGAAACACATCCTCAGTCAGGACTACAGAGACAAAAACACATCCTCAGTCAGGACTACAGAGATAGAAACACATCCTCATTCAGGACTACAGAGAACACAGAAACACATCCTCAGTCAGTACTACAGAGACAGAAACACATCCTCAGTCAGGACTAAAGAGACAGAAACACATCCTCAGTTAGGACCACAGAGAACACAGAAACACATCCTCAGTCAGTACTACAGAGACAGAAACACATCCTCAGTCAGTACTACAGAGACAGAAACACATCCTCAGTCAGGACTAAAGAGACAGAAACACATCCTCAGTCAGGACTACAGAGACAGAAACACATTCTCAGTCAGGACTACAGAGACAGAAACACATCCTCAGTCAGGACTACAGAGACAGAAACACATCCTCAGTCAGGACTACAGAGAACACATCCTCAATCAGGACTACAGAGACAGAAACACATCCTCAGTCAGGACTACAGAGACACACATCCTCAGTCAGGACTACAGAGAACACAGAAACACATCCTCAGTCAGGACTACAGAGACAGAAACACATCCTCAGTCAGGACAACAGAGACCGAAACACATCCTCAGTCAAGACTACAGAGACAGAAGCACATCCTCAGTCAGGACTACAGAGAACACAGAAACACATCCTCAGTCAGGACTACAGAGACAGAAACAGATCCTCAGTCAGGACTACAGACACAGAAAGACATCCTCAGTCAGGACTACAGAGACAGAAACACATCCTCAGTCAGGACTACAGAGAACACAGAAACACATCCTAAGTCAGGACTACAGAGAACACAGAAACACATCCTCAGTCAGGACTACAGAGACAGAAACACATCCTCAGTCATGACTACATTGACAGAAAAACATCCTCAGTCAGGACTACAGAGACAGAAACACATCCTCATTCAGGACTACAGAGAACACAGAAACACATTCTCAGTCAGGACTACAGAGACAGAAACACATCCTCAGTCAGGACTACAGAGAACACATCCTCAATCAGGACTACAGAGACAGAAACACATCCTCAGTCAGGACTACAGAGACAGAAACACATCCTCAGTCAGGACTACAGAGAACATATCCTCAGTCAGGACTACAGAGAACACATCCTCAATCAGGACTACAGAGACAGAAACACATCCTCAGTCAGGACTACAGAGACACACATCCTCAGTCAGGACTACAGAGAACACAGAAACACATCGTCAGTCAGGACTACAGAGACAGAAACACATCCTCAGTCAGGACAACAGAGACCGAAACACATCCTCAGTAAGTACTACAGAGACAGAAACACATCCTCAGTCAGGACTAAAGAGACAGAAACACATCCTCAGTCAGGACCACAGAGAACACAGAAACACATCCTCAGTCAGTACTACAGAGACAGAAACACACCCTCAGTCAGGACTACAGAGACAGAAACACATCCTCAGTCAGGACTACAGAGACAGAAACACATCCTCAGTCAGGACAACAGAGACAGAAATACATCCTCAGTCAGGACTACAGAGAACACAGAAACAAATCCTCAGTCAGGACTACAGAGAACACAGAAACACATCCTCAGTCAGGACTACAGAGACAGAAACACATCCTCAGTCAGGACTACAGAGACAGAAACACATCCTCAGCCAGGACAACAGAGACAGAAATACATCCTCAGTCAGGACTACAGAGAACACAGAAACACATCCTCAGTCAGGACTACAGAGAACACAGAAACACATCCTCAGTCAGGACTACAGAGACAGAAACACATCCTCAGTCAGGACTACAGAAAACACAGAAACACATCCTCAATAAGGACTACAGAGACAGAAACACATCCTCAGTCAGGACTACAGACACAGAAAGACATTCTCAGTCAGGACAACAGAGACAGAAACACATCCTCAGTCAGGACTACAGAGAACACAGAAACACATCCTAAGTCAGGACTACAGAGAACACAGAAACACATCCTCAGTCAGGACTACAGAGACAGAAACACATCCTCAGTCATGACTACATTGACAGAAAAACATCCCCAGTCAGGACTACAGAGACAGAAACACATCCTCATTCAGGACTACAGAGAACACAGAAACACATTCTCAGTCAGGACTACAGAGACAGAAACACATCCTCAGTCAGGACTACAGAGAACACATCCTCAATCAGGACTACAGAGACAGAAACACATCCTCAGTCAGGACTACAGAGACAGAAACACATCCTCAGTCAGGACTACAGAGAACACATCCTCAGTCAGGACTACAGAGAACACATCCTCAATCAGGACTACAGAGACAGAAACACATCCTCAGTCAGGACTACAGAGACACACATCCTCAGTCAGGACTACAGAGAACACAGAAACAGATCCTCTGTCAGGACTACAGAGACAGAAACACATCCTCAGTCAGGACAACAGAGACCGAAACACATCCTCAGTAAGTACTACAGAGACAGAAACACATCCTCAGTCAGGACTAAAGAGACAGAAACACATCCTCAGTCAGGACCACAGAGAACACAGAAACACATCCTCAGTCAGTACTACAGAGACAGAAACACATCCTCAGTCAGGACTACAGAGACAGAAACACATCCTCAGTCAGGACTACAGAGACAGAAACACATCCTCAGTCAGGACAACAGAGACAGAAATACATCCTCAGTCAGGACTACAGAGAACACAGAAACAAATCCTCAGTCAGGACTACAGAGAACACAGAAACACATCCTCAGTCAGGACTACAGAGACAGAAACACATCCTCAGTCAGGACTACAGAGACAGAAACACATCCTCAGCCAGGACAACAGAGACAGAAATACATCCTCAGTCAGGACTACAGAGAACACAGAAACACATCCTCAGTCAGGACTACAGAGAACACAGAAACACATCCTCAGTCAGGACTACAGAGACAGAAACACATCCTCAGTCAGGACTACAGAAAACACAGAAACACATCCTCAATAAGGACTACAGAGACAGAAACACATCCTCAGTCCTGACTACAGAGAACACAGAAACACATCCTCAGTCAGTACTACAGAGACAGAAACACATCCTCAGTCAGGACTAAAGAGACAGAAACACATCCTCAGTCAGGACCACAGAGAACACAGAAACACATCCCCAGTCAGGACTACAGAGACAAAAACACATCCTCAGTCAGGACCACAGAGAACACAGAAACACATCCCCAGTCAGGACTACATAGAACACAGAAACACATCCTCAGTCAGGACTACAGAGAACACAGAAACACATCCCCAGTCAGGACTACAGAGACAGAAACACATCCTCATTCAGGACTACAGAAGACACAGAAACACATCCACAGTCAAGACTACAGAGACAGAAACACATCCTCAGTCAGGAATACAGAGAACACATCCTCAGTCAGGACTACAGAGACAGAAACACATCCTCAGTCAGGACTACAGAGAAAACAGAAACACATCCTCAGTCAGGACTACAGAGACAGAAACGCATTCTCAGTCAGGACTACAGAGACAGAAACACATCCTCAGTCAGGACTACAGAGACAGAAACACATCCTCAGTCAGGACTACAGAGAACACATCCTCAGTCAGGACTACAGAGACAGAAACACATCCTCAGTCAGGACTACAGAGACAGAAACACATCCTCAGTCAGGACTACAGAGAACACATCCTCAGTCAGGACTACAGAGAACACATCCTCAATCAGGACTACAGAGACAGAAACACATCCTCAGTCAGGACTACAGAGACACACATCCTCAGTCAGGACTACAGAGAACACAGAAACACATCCTCAGTCAGGACTACAGAGACAGAAACACATCCTCAGTCAGGACAACAGAGACCGAAACACATCCTCAGTCAGGACTACAGAGAACACAGAAACACATCCTCAGTCAGGACTACAGAGAACACAGAAACACATCCTCAGTCAGGACTACAGAGACAGAAACACATCCTCAGTCTTGACTACAGAGAACACAGAAACACATCCTCAGTCAGGACTACAGAGAACACATCCTCAGTCAGGTCTACAGAGAACACAGAAACACATCCTCATTCAGGACTACAGAGAACACAGAAACACATCCTCAGTCAGGACTACAGAGACAGAAACACATCCTCAGTCAGGAGTACAGAGACAGAAACACATAATCAGTCAGGACTACAGAGACAGAAAAACATCCTCATTCAGGACTACAGAAGACACAGAAACACATCCACAGTCAAGACTACAGAGACAGAAACACATCCTCAGTCAGGAATACAGAGAACACAGAAACACATCCTCAGTAAAAGACTACAGAGACAGAAACATATCCTCAGTCAGGACTACAGAGAAAACAGAAACACATCCTCAGTCAGGACTACAGAGACAGAAACACATTCTCAGTCAGGACTACAGAGACAGAAACACATCCTCAGTCAGGACTACAGAGACAGAAACACATCCTCAGTCAGGACTACAGAGAACACATCCTCAATCAGGACTACAGAGACAGAAACACATCCTCAGTCAGGACTACAGAGACAGAAACACATCCTCAGTCAGGACTACAGAGAACACATCCTCAGTCAGGACTACAGAGAACACATCCTCAATCAGGACTACAGAGACAGAAACACATCCTCAGTCAGGACTACAGAGACACACATCCTCAGTCAGGACTACAGAGAACACAGAAACACATCCTCAGTCAGGACTACAGAGACAGAAACACATCCTCAGTCAGGACAACAGAGACCGAAACACATCCTCAGTCAAGACTACAGAGACAGAAGCACATCCTCAGTCAGGACTACAGAGAACACAGAAACACATCCTCAGTCAGGACTACAGAGACAGAAACAGATCCTCAGTCAGGACTACAGACACAGAAAGACATCCTCAGTCAGGACTACAGAGACAGAAACACATCCTCAGTCAGGACTACAGAGAACACAGAAACACATCCTAAGTCAGGACTACAGAGAACACAGAAACACATCCTCAGTCAGGACTACAGAGACAGAAACACATCCTCAGTCATGACTACATTGACAGAAAAACATCCTCAGTCAGGACTACAGAGACAGAAACACATCCTCATTCAGGACTACAGAGAACACAGAAACACATTCTCAGTCAGGACTACAGAGACAGAAACACATCCTCAGTCAGGAGTACAGAGACAGAAACACATAATCAGTCAGGACTACAGAGACAGAAAAACATCCTCATTCAGGACTACAGAGAACACAGAAACACATCCACATTCAAGACTACAGAGACAGAAACACATCCTCAGTCAGGACTACAGAGAACACAGAAACACATCCTCAGTAAAAGACTACAGTGACAGAAACATATCCTCAGTCAGGACTACAGAGAAAACAGAAACACATCCTCAGTCAGGACTACATAGACAGAAACACATTCTCAGTCAGGACTACAGAGACAGAAACACATCCTCAGTCAGGACTACAGAGACAGAAACACATCCTCAGTCAGGACTACAGAGAACACATCCTCAGTCAGGACTACAGAGAACACATCCTCAATCAGGACTACAGAGACAGAAACACATCCTCAGTCAGGACTACAGAGACAGAAACACATCCTCAGTCAGGACTACAGAGAACACATCCTCAGTCAGGACTACAGAGAACACATCCTCAATCAGGACTACAGAGACAGAAACACATCCTCAGTAAGGACTACAGAGACACACATCCTCAGTCAGGACTACAGAGAACACAGAAACACATCCTCAGTCAGGACTACAGAGACAGAAACACATCCTCAGTCAGGACAACAGAGACAGAAACACATCCTCAGTCAGGACTACAGAGAACACAGAAACACATCCTCAGTCAGGACTACAGAGACAGAAACACATCCTCAGTCATGACTACATTGACAGAAACACATCCTCAGTCAGGACTACAGAGACAGAAACACATCCTCAGTCAGGACTACAGAGAACACATCCTGAATCAGGACCACAGAGACAGAAACACATCCTCAGTCAGGACTACAGAGACAGAAACACATCCACAGTCAGGACTACAGAGACAGAAACACATCCTCATTCAGGACTACAGAGAACACAGAAACAAATCCTCAGTCAGGACTACAGAGACAGAAACACATCCTCAGTCAGGACCACAGAGAACACAGAAACACATCCTGAGTCAGGACTACAGAGAACACAGAAACACATCCTCAGTCAGGACTACAGAGAACACAGAAACACATCCTCAATCAGGACTACAGAGAACACAGAAACACATCCTCAGTCAGGACTACAGAGACAGAAACACATCCTCAGTCAGGACTACAGAGACAGAAACACATCCTCAGTCAGGACTACAGAGACAGAAGCACATCCTCAGTCAGGACTACAGAGAACACAGAAACACATCCTCAGTCAGGACTACAGAGACAGAAACACATCCTCAGTCATGACTACATTGACAGAAACACATCCTCAGTCAGGACTACAGAGACAGAAACACATCCTCAGTCAGGACTACAGAGAACACATCCTGAATCAGGACCACAGAGACAGAAACACATCCTCAGTCAGGACTACAGAGACAGAAACACATCCACAGTCAGGACTACAGAGACAGAAACACATCCTCATTCAGGACTACAGAGACAGAAACACATCCTCAGTCAGGAGTACAGAGACAGAAACACATAATCAGTCAGGACTACAGAGACAGAAAAACATCCTCATTCAGGACTACAGAGAACACAGAAACACATCCACAGTCAGGACTACAGAGACAGAAACACATCCTCAGTCAGGAATACAGAGAACACAGAAACACATCCTCAGTAAAAGACTACAGAGACAGAAACATATCCTAAGTCAGGACTACAGAGAACACAGAAACACATCCACAGTCAGGACTACAGAGACAGAAACACATCCTCAGTCAGGACTACAGAGAACACAGAAACACATCCTCAGTAAAATTCTACAGAGACAGAAACATATCCTCAGTCAGGACTACAGAGAACACAGAAACACATCCTCAGTCAGGACTACAGAGACAGAAACACATCCTCAGTCAGGACTACAGAGACAGAAACACATCCTCAGTCAGGACTACAGAGACAGAAACACATCCTCAGTCAGGACTACAGAGAACACATCCTCAATCAGGAATACAGAGACAGAAACACATCCTCAGTCAGGACTACAGAGACAGAAACACATCCTCAGTCAGGACTACAGAGAACACAGAAACATATCCTCAGTCAGGACTACAGAGACAGAAACACATCCTCAGTCAGGACTACAGAGAACACATCCTCAATCAGGAATACAGAGACAGAAACACATCCTCAGTCAGGACTACAGAGACAGAAATACATCCTCAGTCAGGACTACAGAGAACACAGAAACATATCCTCAGTCATGACTACAGAGACAGAAACACATCCTCAGTCAGGACTACAGAGACAGAAACACATCCTTAGTCAGGACTACAGAGACAGAAACACATGCTCAGTCAGGACTACACAGACAGAAGTAAATCCTCAGTCAGGACTACAGAGAACACAGAAACACATCCTCACTCAGGACTACAGACACAGAAAGACATCCTCTGTCAGGACTACAGAGACAGAAACACATCCTCAGTCAGGACTACAGAGACAGAAAACCATTATCAGTCAGTACTACAGAGACAGAAACACATCCTCAGTCAGGACCACAGAGACAGAAACACATCCCCAGTCAGGACTACAGAGACAGAAACACATTCTCAGTCAGGACTACAGAGACAGAAACACATCCTCAGTCAGGACTACAGAGACAGAAACACATCCTCAGTCAGGACTACAGAGAACACAGAAACACATCCTCAGTCAGGACTACAGAGACAGAAACACATCCTCAGTCATGACTACATTGACAGAAACACATCCTCAGTCAGGACTACAGAGACAGAAACACATCCTCAGTCAGGACTACAGAGACAGAAACACATCCTCAGTCAGGACCACAGAGAACACAGAAACACATCCTCAGTCAGGACTACAGAGACAGAAACACATCCTCAGTCAGGACTACAGAGACAGAAACACATCCTCAGTCAGGACTACAGAGACAGAAACACATCCTCAGTCAGGACTACAGAGAACACAGAAACACATCCTCAGTCAGGACTACAGAGACAGAAACACATCCTCAGTCATGACTACATTGACAGAAACACATCCTCAGTCAGGACTACAGAGACAGAAACACATCCTCAGTCAGGAATACAGAGAACACATCCTGAATCAGGACCACAGAGACAGAAACACATCCTCAGTCAGGACT
The DNA here is from genome assembly GCF_045791955.1 of Oncorhynchus clarkii lewisi. Taxonomy (NCBI): domain Eukaryota; kingdom Metazoa; phylum Chordata; class Actinopteri; order Salmoniformes; family Salmonidae; genus Oncorhynchus; species Oncorhynchus clarkii. Next base: position 47,692,978 of record NC_092176.1, on the reverse strand, counting down.
ACAGAGACAGAAACACATCCACAGTCAGGACTACAGAGACAGAAACACATCCTCATTCAGGACTACAGAGAACACAGAAACAAATCCTCAGTCAGGACTACAGAGACAGAAACACATCCTCAGTCAGGAGTACAGAGACAGAAACACATAATCAGTCAGGACTACGGAGACAGAAAAACATCCTCATTCAGGACTACAGAGAACACAGAAACACATCCACAGTCAGGACTACAGAGACAGAAACACATCCTCAGTCAGGAATACAGAGAACACAGAAACACATCCACAGTCAGGACTACAGAGACAGAAACACATCATCAGTCAGGACTACAGAGACAGAAACACTTCCTCAGTCAGGACCACAGAGAACACAGAAACACATCCTCAGTCAGGACTACAGAGACAGAAACACATCCTCAGTCTTGACTACAGAGAACACAGAAACACATCCTCAGTCAGGACTACAGAGAACACATCCTCAGTCAGGTCTACAGAGAACACAGAAACACATCCTCATTCAGGACTACAGAGAACACAGAAACACATCCTCAGTCAGGACTACAGAGAACACAGAAACACATCCTCAGTAAAAGACTACAGAGACAGAAACATATCCTCAGTCAGGACTACAGAGAACACAGAAACACATCATCAGTCAGGACTACAGAGACAGAAACACATCCTCAGTCAGGACCACAGAGAACACAGAAGCACATCCTCAATCAGGACTACAGAGAACACAGAAACACATCCTCAGTCAGGACTACAGAGACAGAAACACATCCTCAGTCAGGACTACAGAGACAGAAACACATCCTCAGTCAGGACTACAGAGAACACAGAAACACATCCTCAGTCAGGACTACAGAGACAGAAACACATCCTCAGTCATGACTACATTGACAGAAACACATCCTCAGTCAGGACTACAGAGACAGAAACACATCCTCAGTCAGGACTACAGAGACAGAAACACATCCTCAGTCAGGACCACAGAGAACACAGAAACACATCCTCAGTCAGGACTACAGAGACAGAAACACATCCTCAGTCAGGACTACAGAGACAGAAACACATCCTCAGTCAGGACTACAGAGACAGAAACACATCCTCAGTCATGACTACATTGACAGAAACACATCCTCAGTCAGGACTACAGAGACAGAAACACATCCTCAGTCAGGACTACAGAGAACACATCCTGAATCAGGACCACAGAGACAGAAACACATCCTCAGTCAGGACTACAGAGACAGAAACACATCCACAGTCAGGACTACAGAGACAGAAACACATCCTCATTCAGGACTACAGAGAACACAGAAACAAATCCTCAGTCAGGACTACAGAGACAGAAACACATCCTCAGTCAGGAGTACAGAGACAGAAACACATAATCAGTCAGGACTACAGAAACAGAAAAACATCCTCATTCAGGACTACAGAGAACACAGAAACACATCCACAGTCAGGACTACAGAGACAGAAACACATCCTCAGTCAGGAATACAGAGAACACAGAAACACATCCTCAGTAAAAGACTACAGAGACAGAAACATATCCTCAGTCAGGACTACAGAGAACACAGAAACACATCCACAGTCAGGACTACAGAGACAGAAACACATCATCAGTCAGGACTACAGAGACAGAAACACATCCTCAGTCAGGACCACAGAGAACACAGAAACACATCCTCAGTCAGGACTACAGAGAACACAGAAACACATCCTCAGTCAGGACTACAGAGAACACAGAAACACATCCTCAATCAGGACTACAGAGAACACAGAAACACATCCTCAGTCAGGACTACAGAGACAGAAACACATCCTTAGTCAGGACTACAGAGACAGAAACACATCCTCAGTCAGGACTACAGAGAACACAGAAACACATCCTCAGTCAGGACTACAGAGACAGAAACACATCCTCAGTCAGGACTACAGAGACAGAAACACATCCTCAGTCATGACTACATTGACAGAAACACATCCTCAGTCAGGACTACAGAGACAGAAACACATCCTCAGTCAGGACTACAGAGAACACATCCTGAATCAGGACCACAGAGACAGAAACACATCCTCAGTCAGGACTACAGAGACAGAAACACATCCACAGTCAGGACTACAGAGACAGAAACACATCCTCATTCAGGACTACAGAGAACACAGAAACAAATCCTCAGTCAGGACTACAGAGACAGAAACACATCCTCAGTCAGGAGTACAGAGACAGAAACACATAATCAGTCAGGACTACAGAGACAGAAAAACATCCTCATTCAGGACTACAGAGAACACAGAAACACATCCACAGTCAGGACTACAGAGACAGAAACACATCCTCAGTCACGAATACAGAGAACACAGAAACACATCCTCAGTAAAAGACTACAGAGACAGAAACATATCCTCAGTCAGGACTACAGAGAACACAGAAACACATCCACAGTCAGGACTACAGAGACAGAAACACATCCTCAGTCAGGACTACAGAGAACACAGAAACACGTCCTCAGTAAAATTCTACAGAGACAGAAACATATCCTCAGTCAGGACTACAGAGAACACAGAAACACATCCTCAGTCAGGACTACAGAGACAGAAACACATCCTCAGTCAGGACTACAGAGAACACATCCTCAATCAGGAATACAGAGACAGAAACACATCCTCAGTCAGGACTACAGAGACAGAAACACATCCTCAGTCAGGACCACAGAGAACACAGAAACACATCCTCAGTCAGGACTACAGAGAACACAGAAACACATCCTCAGTCAGGACTACAGAGAACACAGAAACACATCCTCAATCAGGACTACAGAGAACACAGAAACACATCCTCAGTCAGGACTACAGAGACAGAAACACATCCTCAGTCAGGACTACAGAGACAGAAACACATCCTCAGTCAGGACTACAGAGACAGAAACACATCCTCAGTCAGGACTACAGAGAACACATCCTCAATCAGGAATACAGAGACAGAAACACATCCTCAGTCAGGACTACAGAGACAGAAACACATCCTCAGTCAGGACTACAGAGAACACAGAAACATATCCTCAGTCAGGACTACAGAGACAGAAACACATCCTCAGTCAGGACTACAGAGAACACATCCTCAATCAGGAATACAGAGACAGAAACACATCCTCAGTCAGGACTACAGAGACAGAACTACATCCTCAGTCAGGACTACAGAGAACACAGAAACATATCCTCAGTCATGACTACAGAGACAGAGACACATCCTCAGTCAGGACTACAGAGACAGAAACACATCCTTAGTCAGGACTACAGAGACAGAAACACATGCTCAGTCAGGACTACACAGACAGAAGTAAATCCTCAGTCAGGACTACAGAGAACACAGAAACACATCCTCAGTCAGGACTACAGACACAGAAAGACATCCTCTGTCAGGACTACAGAGACAGAAACACATCCTCAGTCAGGACTACAGAGACAGAAAACCATTATCAGTCAGTACTACAGAGACAGAAACACATCCTCAGTCAGGACCACAGAGACAGAAACACATCCCCAGTCAGGACTACAGAGACAGAAACACATTCTCAGTCAGGACTACAGAGACAGAAACACATCCTCAGTCAGGACTAAAGAGACAGAAACACATCCTCAGTCAGGACTACAGAGAACACAGAAACACATCCTCAGTCAGGACTACAGAGAACAAAGAAACACATCCCCAGTCAGGACTACAGAGACAGAAACACATCCTCATTCAGGACTACAGAGAACACAGAAATACATCCTCAGTCAGGACTACAGAGACATAAACAAATCCTCAGTCAGGACTACAGAGAACACAGAAACACATCCTCATTCAGGACTACAGAGAACACAGAAACACATCTTCAGTCAGGACTACAGAGACAGAAACACATCCTCAGTCAGGACTACAGAGAACATAGAAACACATCCTCAGTCAGGACTACAGAGACAGAAACACATCCTCAGTCAGGACTACAGAGAACACAGACACACATCCTCTGTCAGGACTACAGAGACAGAAACACATCCTCAGTCAGGACTACAGAGAACACATCCTCAATCAGGAATACAGAGACAGAAACACATCCTCAGTCAGGACTACAGAGACAGAAATACATCCTCAGTCAGGACTACAGAGAACACAGAAACATATCCTCAGTCATGACTACAGAGACAGAAACACATCCTCAGTCATGACTACATTGACAGAAACACATCCTCAGTCAGGACTACAGAGACAGAAACACATCCTTAGTAAGAACTACAGAGACAGAAACACATGCTCAGTCAGGACTACACAGACAGAAGTAAATCCTCAGTCAGGACTACAGAGAACACAGAAACACATCCTCAGTCAGGACTACAGACACAGAAAGACATCCTCAGTCAGGACTACAGAGACTGAAACACAACCTCAGTCAGGGCTACAGAGACAGACACACAACATCAATCAGGACTACAGAGACAGAAACACATCCTCAGTCAGGACTACAGAGAACACAGAAATACATCCTCAGTCAGGACTACAGAGACAGAAACACATCCTCAGTCAGGATTACAGAGAACACAGAAACACATCCTCATTTAGGACTACAGAGAACACAGAAACACATCCTCAATCAGGACTACAGAGAACACAGAAACACATCCTCAGTCAGGACCACAGAGACAGAAACACATCCTCAGTCAGGACTACAGAGACAGAAACACATCCACAGTCAGGACTACAGAGACAGAAACACATCCTCATTCAGGACTACAGAGAACACAGAAACAAATCCTCAGTCAGGACTACAGAGACAGAAACACATCCTCAGTCAGGAGTACAGAGACAGAAACACATAATCAGTCAGGACTACAGAGACAGAAAAACATCCTCATTCAGGACTACAGAGAACACAGAAACACATCCACAGTCAGGACTACAGAGACAGAAACACATCCTCAGTCACGAATACAGAGAACACAGAAACACATCCTCAGTAAAAGACTACAGAGACAGAAACATATCCTCAGTCAGGACTACAGAGAACACAGAAACACATCCACAGTCAGGACTACAGAGACAGAAACACATCCTCAGTCAGGACTACAGAGAACACAGAAACACGTCCTCAGTAAAATTCTACAGAGACAGAAACATATCCTCAGTCAGGACTACAGAGAACACAGAAACACATCCTCAGTCAGGACTACAGAGACAGAAACACATCCTCAGTCAGGACTACAGAGAACACATCCTCAATCAGGAATACAGAGACAGAAACACATCCTCAGTCAGGACTACAGAGACAGAAACACATCCTCAGTCAGGACCACAGAGAACACAGAAACACATCCTCAATCAGGACTACAGAGAACACAGAAACACATCCTCAGTCAGGACTACAGAGACAGAAACACATCCTCAGTCAGGACTACAGAGACAGAAACACATCCTCAGTCAGGACTACAGAGACAGAAACACATCCTCAGTCAGGACTACAGAGAACACATCCTCAATCAGGAATACAGAGACAGAAACACATCCTCAGTCAGGACTACAGAGACAGAAACACATCCTCAGTCAGGACTACAGAGAACACAGAAACATATCCTCAGTCAGGACTACAGAGACAGAAACACATCCTCAGTCAGGACTACAGAGAACACATCCTCAATCAGGAATACAGAGACAGAAACACATCCTCAGTCAGGACTACAGAGACAGAACTACATCCTCAGTCAGGACTACAGAGAACACAGAAACATATCCTCAGTCATGACTACAGAGACAGAGACACATCCTCAGTCAGGACTACAGAGACAGAAACACATCCTTAGTCAGGACTACAGAGACAGAAACACATGCTCAGTCAGGACTACACAGACAGAAGTAAATCCTCAGTCAGGACTACAGAGAACACAGAAACACATCCTCAGTCAGGACTACAGACACAGAAAGACATCCTCTGTCAGGACTACAGAGACAGAAACACATCCTCAGTCAGGACTACAGAGACAGAAAACCATTATCAGTCAGTACTACAGAGACAGAAACACATCCTCAGTCAGGACCACAGAGACAGAAACACATCCCCAGTCAGGACTACAGAGACAGAAACACATTCTCAGTCAGGACTACAGAGACAGAAACACATCCTCAGTCAGGACTAAAGAGACAGAAACACATCCTCAGTCAGGACTACAGAGAACACAGAAACACATCCTCAGTCAGGACTACAGAGAACAAAGAAACACATCCCCAGTCAGGACTACAGAGACAGAAACACATCCTCATTCAGGACTACAGAGAACACAGAAATACATCCTCAGTCAGGACTACAGAGACATAAACAAATCCTCAGTCAGGACTACAGAGAACACAGAAACACATCCTCATTCAGGACTACAGAGAACACAGAAACACATCTTCAGTCAGGACTACAGAGACAGAAACACATCCTCAGTCAGGACTACAGAGAACATAGAAACACATCCTCAGTCAGGACTACAGAGACAGAAACACATCCTCAGTCAGGACTACAGAGAACACAGACACACATCCTCTGTCAGGACTACAGAGACAGAAACACATCCTCAGTCAGGACTACAGAGAACACATCCTCAATCAGGAATACAGAGACAGAAACACATCCTCAGTCAGGACTACAGAGACAGAAATACATCCTCAGTCAGGACTACAGAGAACACAGAAACATATCCTCAGTCATGACTACAGAGACAGAAACACATCCTCAGTCATGACTACATTGACAGAAACACATCCTCAGTCAGGACTACAGAGACAGAAACACATCCTTAGTAAGAACTACAGAGACAGAAACACATGCTCAGTCAGGACTACACAGACAGAAGTAAATCCTCAGTCAGGACTACAGAGAACACAGAAACACATCCTCAGTCAGGACTACAGACACAGAAAGACATCCTCAGTCAGGACTACAGAGACTGAAACACAACCTCAGTCAGGGCTACAGAGACAGACACACAACATCAATCAGGACTACAGAGACAGAAACACATCCTCAGTCAGGACTACAGAGAACACAGAAATACATCCTCAGTCAGGACTACAGAGACAGAAACACATCCTCAGTCAGGATTACAGAGAACACAGAAACACATCCTCATTTAGGACTACAGAGAACACAGAAACACATCCTCAATCAGGACTACAGAGAACACAGAAACACATCCTCAGTCAGGACTACAGAGACAGAAACACATCCTCAGTCAGGACTACAGAGACAGAAACACATCCTCAGTCAGGACTACAGAGACAGAAACACATCCTCAGTCAGGACTACAGAGAACACATCCTCAATCAGGAATACAGAGACAGAAACACATCCTCAGTCAGGACTACAGAGACAGAAACACATCCTCAGTCAGGACTACAGAGAACACAGAAACATATCCTCAGTCAGGACTACAGAGACAGAAACACATCCTCAGTCAGGACTACAGAGAACACATCCTCAATCAGGAATACAGAGACAGAAACACATCCTCAGTCAGGACTACAGAGACAGAACTACATCCTCAGTCAGGACTACAGAGAACACAGAAACATATCCTCAGTCATGACTACAGAGACAGAGACACATCCTCAGTCAGGACTACAGAGACAGAAACACATCCTTAGTCAGGACTACAGAGACAGAAACACATGCTCAGTCAGGACTACACAGACAGAAGTAAATCCTCAGTCAGGACTACAGAGAACACAGAAACACATCCTCAGTCAGGACTACAGACACAGAAAGACATCCTCTGTCAGGACTACAGAGACAGAAACACATCCTCAGTCAGGACTACAGAGACAGAAAACCATTATCAGTCAGTACTACAGAGACAGAAACACATCCTCAGTCAGGACCACAGAGACAGAAACACATCCCCAGTCAGGACTACAGAGACAGAAACACATTCTCAGTCAGGACTACAGAGACAGAAACACATCCTCAGTCAGGACTAAAGAGACAGAAACACATCCTCAGTCAGGACTACAGAGAACACAGAAACACATCCTCAGTCAGGACTACAGAGAACAAAGAAACACATCCCCAGTCAGGAATACAGAGACAGAAACACATCCTCATTCAGGACTACAGAGAACACAGAAATACATCCTCAGTCAGGACTACAGAGACATAAACAAATCCTCAGTCAGGACTACAGAGAACACAGAAACACATCCTCATTCAGGACTACAGAGATTACAGAAACACATCTTCAGTCAGGACTACAGAGACAGAAACACATCCTCAGTCAGGACTACAGAGAACATAGAAACACATCCTCAGTCAGGACTACAGAGACAGAAACACATCCTCAGTCAGGACTACAGAGAACACAGACACACATCCTCTGTCAGGACTACAGAGACAGAAACACATCCTCAGTCAGGACTACAGAGAACACATCCTCAATCAGGAATACAGAGACAGAAACACATCCTCAGTCAGGACTACAGAGACAGAAATACATCCTCAGTCAGGACTACAGAGAACACAGAAACATATCCTCAGTCATGACTACAGAGACAGAAACACATCCTCAGTCATGACTACATTGACAGAAACACATCCTCAGTCAGGACTACAGAGACAGAAACACATCCTTAGTAAGAACTACAGAGACAGAAACACATGCTCAGTCAGGACTACACAGACAGAAGTAAATCCTCAGTCAGGACTACAGAGAACACAGAAACACATCCTCAGTCAGGACTACAGACACAGAAAGACATCCTCAGTCAGGACTACAGAGACTGAAACACAACCTCAGTCAGGGCTACAGAGACAGACACACAACATCAATCAGGACTACAGAGACAGAAACACATCCTCAGTCAGGACTACAGAGAACACAGAAACATATCCTCAGTCATGACTACAGAGACAGAAACACATCCTCAGTCATGACTACATTGACAGAAACACATCCTCAGTCAGGACTACAGAGACAGAAACACATCCTTAGTAAGAACTACAGAGACAGAAACACATGCTCAGTCAGGACTACACAGACAGAAGTAAATCCTCAGTCAGGACTACAGAGAACACAGAAACACATCCTCAGTCAGGACTACAGACACAGAAAGACATCCTCAGTCAGGACTACAGAGACTGAAACACAACCTCAGTCAGGGCTACAGAGACAGACACACAACATCAATCAGGACTACAGAGACAGAAACACATCCTCAGTCAGGACTACAGAGAACACAGAAATACATCCTCAGTCAGGACTACAGAGACAGAAACACATCCTCAGTCAGGATTACAGAGAACACAGAAACACATCCTCATTTAGGACTACAGAGAACACAGAAACACATCCTCAATCAGGACTACAGAGAACACAGAAACACATCCTCAGTCAGGACTACAGAGACAGAAACACATCCTCAGTCAGGACTACAGAGACAGAAACACATCCTCAGTCAGGACTACAGAGACAGAAACACATCCTCAGTCAGGACTACAGAGAACACATCCTCAATCAGGAATACAGAGACAGAAACACATCCTCAGTCAGGACTACAGAGACAGAAACACATCCTCAGTCAGGACTACAGAGAACACAGAAACATATCCTCAGTCAGGACTACAGAGACAGAAACACATCCTCAGTCAGGACTACAGAGAACACATCCTCAATCAGGAATACAGAGACAGAAACACATCCTCAGTCAGGACTACAGAGACAGAACTACATCCTCAGTCAGGACTACAGAGAACACAGAAACATATCCTCAGTCATGACTACAGAGACAGAGACACATCCTCAGTCAGGACTACAGAGACAGAAACACATCCTTAGTCAGGACTACAGAGACAGAAACACATGCTCAGTCAGGACTACACAGACAGAAGTAAATCCTCAGTCAGGACTACAGAGAACACAGAAACACATCCTCAGTCAGGACTACAGACACAGAAAGACATCCTCTGTCAGGACTACAGAGACAGAAACACATCCTCAGTCAGGACTACAGAGACAGAAAACCATTATCAGTCAGTACTACAGAGACAGAAACACATCCTCAGTCAGGACCACAGAGACAGAAACACATCCCCAGTCAGGACTACAGAGACAGAAACACATTCTCAGTCAGGACTACAGAGACAGAAACACATCCTCAGTCAGGACTAAAGAGACAGAAACACATCCTCAGTCAGGACTACAGAGAACACAGAAACACATCCTCAGTCAGGACTACAGAGAACAAAGAAACACATCCCCAGTCAGGAATACAGAGACAGAAACACATCCTCATTCAGGACTACAGAGAACACAGAAATACATCCTCAGTCAGGACTACAGAGACATAAACAAATCCTCAGTCAGGACTACAGAGAACACAGAAACACATCCTCATTCAGGACTACAGAGATTACAGAAACACATCTTCAGTCAGGACTACAGAGACAGAAACACATCCTCAGTCAGGACTACAGAGAACATAGAAACACATCCTCAGTCAGGACTACAGAGACAGAAACACATCCTCAGTCAGGACTACAGAGAACACAGACACACATCCTCTGTCAGGACTACAGAGACAGAAACACATCCTCAGTCAGGACTACAGAGAACACATCCTCAATCAGGAATACAGAGACAGAAACACATCCTCAGTCAGGACTACAGAGACAGAAATACATCCTCAGTCAGGACTACAGAGAACACAGAAACATATCCTCAGTCATGACTACAGAGACAGAAACACATCCTCAGTCATGACTACATTGACAGAAACACATCCTCAGTCAGGACTACAGAGACAGAAACACATCCTTAGTAAGAACTACAGAGACAGAAACACATGCTCAGTCAGGACTACACAGACAGAAGTAAATCCTCAGTCAGGACTACAGAGAACACAGAAACACATCCTCAGTCAGGACTACAGACACAGAAAGACATCCTCAGTCAGGACTACAGAGACTGAAACACAACCTCAGTCAGGGCTACAGAGACAGACACACAACATCAATCAGGACTACAGAGACAGAAACACATCCTCAGTCAGGACTACAGAGAACACAGAAATACATCCTCAGTCAGGACTACAGAGACAGAAACACATCCTCAGTCAGGATTACAGAGAACACAGAAACACATCCTCATTTAGGACTACAGAGATCACAGAAACACATCTTCAGTCAGGACTACAGAGACAGAAACACATCCTCAGTCAGGAATACAGAGAACATAGAAACACATCCTCAGTCAGGACTACAGAGACAGAAACACATCCTCAGTCAGGACTACAGAGAACACATCCTCAGTCAGGACTACAGAGAACACATCCTCAATCAGGACTACAGAGACAGAAACACATCCTCAGTCAGGACTACAGAGACAGAAACACATCCTCAGTCAGGACTACAGAGAACACATCCTCAGTCAGGACTACAGAGAACACATCCTCAATCAGGACTACAGAGACAGAAACACATCCTCAGTCAGGACTACAGAGACACACATCCTCAGTCAGGACTACAGAGAACACAGAAACACATCCTCAGTCAGGACTACAGAGACAGAAACACATCCTCAGTCAGGACAACAGAGACCGAAACACATCCTCAGTCAAGACTACAGAGACAGAAGCACATCCTCAGTCAGGACTACAGAGAACACAGAAACACATCCTCAGTCAGGACTACAGAGACAGAAACAGATCCTCAGTCAGGACTACAGACACAGAAAGACATCCTCAGTCAGGACTACAGAGACAGAAACACATCCTCAGTCAGGACTACAGAGAACACAGAAACACATCCTCAGTCAGGACTACAGAGAAAACAGAAACACATCCTCAGTCAGGACTACAGAGACAGAAACACATCCTCAGTCTTGAATACAGAGAACACAGAAACACATCCTCAGTCAGGACTACAGAGAACACATCCTCAGTCAGGTCTACAGAGAACACAGAAACACATCCTCATTCAGGACTACAGAGAACACAGAAACACATCCTCAGTCAGGACTACAGAGAACACAGAAACACATCCTCAGTAAAAGACTACAGAGACAGAAACATATCCTCAGTCAGGACTACAGAGAACACAGAAACACATCATCAGTCAGGACTACAGAGACAGAAACACATCCTCAGTCAGGACCACAGAGAACACAGAAACACATCCTCAGTCAGGACTACAGAGAACACAGAAACACATCCTCAGTCAGGACTACAGAGAACACAGAAACACATCCTCAATCAGGACTACAGAGAACACAGAAACACATCCTCAGGACTACAGAGACAGAAACACATCCTCAGTCAGGACTACAGAGACAGAAACACATCCTCAGTCAGGACTACAGAGAACACAGAAACACATCCTCAGTCAGGACTACAGAGACAGAAACACATCCTCAGTCATGACTACATTGACAGAAACACATCCTCAGTCAGGACTACAGAGACAGAAACACATCCTCAATCAGGACTACAGAGACAGAAACACATCCTCAGTCAGGACTACAGAGAACACAGAAACACATCCTCAGTCAGGACTACAGAGACAGAAACACATCCTCAGTCATGACTACATTGACAGAAACACATCCTCAGTCAGGACTACAGAGACAGAAACACATCCTCAGTCAGGACTACAGAGAACACATCCTGAATCAGGACCACAGAGACAGAAACACATCCTCAGTCAGGACTACAGAGACAGAAACACATCCACAGTCAGGACTACAGAGACAGAAACACATCCTCATTCAGGACTACAGAGAACACAGAAACAAATCCTCAGTCAGGACTACAGAGACAGAAACACATCCTCAGTCAGGACTACAGAGAACACAGAAACACATCCACAGTCAGGACTACAGAGACAGAAACACATCCTCAGTCAGGAATACAGAGAACACAGAAACACATCCTCAGTAAAAGACTACAGAGACAGAAACATATCCTCAGTCAGGACTACAGAGAACACAGAAACACATCCACAGTCAGGACTACAGAGACAGAAACACATCCTCAGTCAGGACTACAGAGAACACAGAAACACATCCTCAGTAAAATACTACAGAGAACACAGAAACACATCCTCAGTCAGGACTACAGAGAACACAGAAACACATCCTCAGTCAGGACTACAGAGACAGAAACACATCCTCAGTCAGGACTACAGAGACAGAAACACATCCTCAGTCAGGACTACAGAGACAGAAACACATCCTCAGTCAGGACTACAGAGAACACATCCTCAATCAGGAATACAGAGACAGAAACAAATCCTCAGTCAGGACTACAGAGACAGAAACACATCCTCAGTCAGGACTACAGAGAACACAGAAACATATCCTCAGTCAGGACTACAGAGACATAAACACATCCTCAGTCAGGACTACAGAGAACACATCCTCAATCAGGAATACAGAGAACACAGAAACATATCCTCAGTCATGACTACAGAGACAGAAACACATCCTCAGTCATGACTACATTGACAGAAACACATCCTCAGTCAGGACTACAGAGACAGAAACACATCCTTAGTCAGGACTACAGAGACAGAAACACATGCTCAGTCAGGACTACACAGACAGAAGTAAATCCTCAGTCAGGACTACAGAGAACACAGAAACACATCCTCAGTCAGGACTACAGACACAGAAAGACATCCTCAGTCAGGACTACAGAGACAGAAACACAACCTCAGTCAGGGCTACAGAGACAGACACACAACATCAATCAGGACTACAGAGACAGAAACACATCCTTAGTCAGGACTACAGACAACACATAAATACATCCTCAGTCAGGACTACAGAGACAGAAACACATCCTCAGTCAGGAATACAGAGAACATAGAAACACATCCTCAGTCAGGACTACAGAGACAGAAACACATCCTCAGTCAGGAATACAGAGAACATAGAAACACATCCTCAGTCAGGACTACAGAGACAGAAACACATCCTCAGTCAGGACTACAGAGAACACAGACACACATCCTCTGTCAGGACTACAGAGACAGAAACACATCCTCAGTCAGGACTACAGAGACAGAAAACCATTATCAGTCAGTACTGCAGAGACAGAAACACATCCTCAGTCAGGACCACAGAGACAGAAACACATCCTCAGTCAGGACTACAGAGACAGAAACACATTCTCAGTCAGGACTACAGAGACAGAAACACATCCTCAGTCAGGACTAAAGAGACAGAAACACATCCTCAGTCAGGACTACAGAGAACACAGAAACACATCCTCAGTCAGGACTACAGAGAACAAAGAAACACATCCCCAGTCAGGACTACAGAGACAGAAACACATCCTCATTCAGGACTACAGAGAACATAGAAACACATCCTCAGTCAGGACTACAGAGACAGAAACACATCCTTAGTCAGGACTACAGAGAACACAGACACACATCATCTGTCAGGACTACAGAGACAGAAACACATCCTCAGTCAGGACTACAGAGAACACATCCTCAATCAGGAATACAGAGACAGAAACACATCCTCAGTCAGGACTACAGAGACAGAAATACATCCTCAGTCAGGACTACAGAGAACACAGAAACATATCCTCAGTCATGACTACAGAGAACACAGAAACACATCCTTAGTCAGGAATACAGAGACAGAAACACATGCTCAGTCAGGACTACACAGACAGAAGTAAATCCTCAGTCAGGACTACCGAGAACACAGAAACACATCCTCAGTCAGGACTACAGACACAGAAAGACATCCTCAGTCAGGACTACAGAGACAGAAACACAACCTCAGTCAGGGCTACAGAGACAGACACACAACATCAATCAGGACTACAGAGACAGAAACACATCCTCAGTCAGGACTACAGAGAACACAGAAATACATCTTCAGTCAGGACTACAGAGACAGAAACACATCCTCAGTCAGGACTACAGAGAACATAGAAACACATCCTCAGTCAGGACTACAGAGACAGAAACACATCCTCAGTCAGGACTACAGAGACAGAAACACATCCTCAGTCAGGACCACAGAGACAGAAACACATCCTCAGTCAAGACTACAGAGACAGAAACACATCCTCAGTCAGGACTACAGAGACAGAAACACATCCTCAGTCAGGACTAAAGAGACAGAAACACATCCTCAGGCAGGACTAAAGAGACAGAAACACATCCTCAGTCAGGACTACAGAGAACACAGAAACACATCCCCAGTCAGGACTACAGAGACAGAAACACATCCTCATTCAGGACTACAGAGAACACAGAAATACATCCTCAGTCAGGACTACAGAGACAGAAACAAATCCTCAGTCAGGACTACAGAGAACACAGAAACACATCCTCATTCAGGACTACAGAGAACACAGAAACACATCTTCAGTCAGGACTACAGAGACAGAAACACATCCTCAGTCAGGACTACAGAGAACACAGAAATACATCCTCAGTCAGGACTACAGAGAACACAGAAACACATCCTCAGTCAGGACTAAAGAGACAGAAACACATCCTCAGGCAGGACTAAAGAGACAGAAACACATCCTCAGTCAGGACTACAGAGAACACAGAAACACATCCCCAGTCAGGACTACAGAGACAGAAACACATCCTCATTCAGGACTACAGAGAACACAGAAATACATCCTCAGTCAGGACTACAGAGACAGAAACAAATCCTCAGTCAGGACTACAGAGAACACAGACACACATCCTCTGTCAGGACTACAGAGACAGAAACACATCCTCAGTCAGGACTACAGAGACAGAAACACATCCTCAGTCAGGACTACAGAGACAGAAACACATCCTCAGTCAGGACCACAGAGACAGAAACACATCCTCAGTCAAGACTACAGAGACAGAAACACATCCTCAGTCAGGACTACAGAGACAGAAACACATCCTCAGTCAGGACTAAAGAGACAGAAACACATCCTCAGGCAGGACTAAAGAGACAGAAACACATCCTCAGTCAGGACTACAGAGAACACAGAAACACATCCCCAGTCAGGACTACAGAGACAGAAACACATCCTCATTCAGGACTACAGAGAACACAGAAATACATCCTCAGTCAGGACTACAGAGACAGAAACAAATCCTCAGTCAGGACTACAGAGAACACAGAAACACATCCTCATTCAGGACTACAGAGAACACAGAAACACATCTTCAGTCAGGACTACAGAGACAGAAACACATCCTCAGTCAGGACTACAGAGAACACAGAAATACATCCTCAGTCAGGACTACAGAGAACACAGAAACACATCCTCAGTCAGGACTAAAGAGACAGAAACACATCCTCAGGCAGGACTAAAGAGACAGAAACACATCCTCAGTCAGGACTACAGAGAACACAGAAACACATCCCCAGTCAGGACTACAGAGACAGAAACACATCCTCATTCAGGACTACAGAGAACACAGAAATACATCCTCAGTCAGGACTACAGAGACAGAAACAAATCCTCAGTCAGGACTACAGAGAACACAGACACACATCCTCTGTCAGGACTACAGAGACAGAAACACATCCTCAGTCAGGACTACAGAGACAGAAACACATCCTCATTCAGAACTACAGAGAACACAGAAATAAATCCTCAGTCAGGACTACAGAGAACACAGAAACACATCCTCAGTCAGGACTACAGAGACAGAAACACATCCTCAGTCAGGAATACAGAGACAAAAACACATCCTCATTCAGGACTACAGAGACAGAAAAACATCCTCAGTCAGGACTACAGAGACAGAAACACATAATCAGTCAATACTACAGAGACAGAAACACATCCTCAGTCAGGACTACAGAGAACACAGAAACACATCCGCAGTCAGGACTACAGAGAACACAGAAACACATCCTCAGTCAGGACTACAGAGAACACAGAAACACATCCCCAGTCAGGACTACAGAGACAGAAACACATCCTCATTCAGGACTACAGAGAACACAGAAATACATCCTCAGTCAGGACTACAGAGACAGAAACAAATCCTCAGTCAGGACTACAGAGAACACAGAAACACACCCTCAATCAGGACTACAGAGACAGAAACACATCCTAAGTCAGGACTACAGAAACAGAAACACATCCTCAGTCAGGACTACAGAGACAGAAACACATCCTCAGTCAGGACTACAGTGACAGAAACACATCCTCAGTCAGGACTACAGAGAACACATCCTCAATCAGGACTACAGAGACAGAAACACATCCTCAGTCAGGACTACAGAGACAGACACACATCCTCAGTCAGGACATCAGAGAACACAAAAACACATCCTCAGTCAGGACTACAGAGACAGAAACACATCCTCAGTCAGGACAACAGAGACAGAAACACATCCTCAGTCAGGACTACAGAGACAGAAGCACATGCTCAGTCAGGACTACAGAGAACACAGAAACACATCCTCAGTCAGGACTACAGAGACAGAAACACATCCTCAGTCAGGACAACAGAGACAGAAACACATCCTCAGTCAGGACTACAGAGACAGAAGCACATGCTCAGTCAGGACTACAGAGAACACAGAAACACATCCTCAGTCAGGACTACAGAGAACATAGAAACACATCCTCAGTCAGGACTACAGAGAACACAGAAACACATCCTCAGTCAGGAATACAGAGACAAAAACACATCCTCATTCAGGACTACAGAGACAGAAAAACATCCTCAGTCAGGACTACAGAGACAGAAACACATAATCAGTCAGGACTACAGAGACAGAAACACATCCTCAGTCAGGACTACAGAGAACACAGAAACACATCCGCAGTCAGGACTACAGAGAACACAGAAACACATCCTCAGTCAGGACTACAGAGAACACAGAAACACATCCCCAGTCAGGACTACAGAGACAGAAACACATCCTCATTCAGGACTACAGAGAACACAGAAATACATCCTCAGTCAGGACTACAGAGACAGAAACAAATCCTCAGTCAGGACTACAGAGAACGCAGAAACACACCCTCAATCAGGACTACAGATACAGAACCACATCCTAAGTCAGGACTACAGAAACAGAAACACATCCTCAGTCAGGACTACAGAGACAGAAACACATCCTCAGTCAGGACTACAGTGACAGAAACACATCCTCAGTCAGGACTACAGAGAACACATCCTAAATCAGGACTACAGAGACAGAAACACATCCTCAGTCAGGACTACAGAGACAGACACACATCCTCAGTCAGGACTACAGAGAACACAAAAACACATCCTCAGTCAGGACTACAGAGAAAGAAACACATCCTCAGTCAGGACAACAGAGACAGAAACACATTCTCAGTCAGGACTACAGAGAACACAGAAACACATCCGCAGTCAGGACTACAGAGAACACAAAAACACATCCTCAGTCAGGACTACAGAGACAGAAACACATCCTCAGTCAGGACAACAGAGACAGAAACACATCCTCAGTCAGGACTACAGAGAACACAGAAACACATCCCCAGTCAGGACTACAGAGACAGAAACACATCCTCATTCAGGACTACAGAGAACACAGAAATACATCCTCAGTCAGGACTACAGAGACAGAAACAAATCCTCAGTCAGGACTACAGAGAACGCAGAAACACACCCTCAATCAGGACTACAGATACAGAACCACATCCTAAGTCAGGACTACAGAAACAGAAACACATCCTCAGTCAGGACTACAGAGACAGAAACACATCCTCAGTCAGGACTACAGTGACAGAAACACATCCTCAGTCAGGACTACAGAGAACACATCCTCAATCAGGACTACAGAGACAGAAACACATCCTCAGTCAGGACTACAGAGACAGACACACATCCTCAGTCAGGACTACAGAGAACACAAAAACACATCCTCAGTCAGGACTACAGAGAAAGAAACACATCCTCAGTCAGGACAACAGAGACAGAAACACATTCTCAGTCAGGACTACAGAGAACACAGAAACACATCCGCAGTCAGGACTACAGAGAACACAAAAACACATCCTCAGTCAGGACTACAGAGACAGAAACACATCCTCAGTCAGGACAACAGAGACAGAAACACATCCTCAGTCAGGACTACAGAGAACACAGAAACACATCCTCATTCAGGACTACAGAGAACACAGAAATACATCCTCAGTCAGGACTACAGAGACAGAAACAAATCCTCAGTCAGGACTACAGAGAACACAGAAACACACCCTCAGTCAGGACTACAGAGACAGAAACACATCCTAAGTCAGGACTACAGAAACAGAAACACATCCTCAGTCAGGAATACAGAGACAAAAACACATCCTCATTCAGGACTACAGAGACAGAAAAACATCCTCAGTCAGGACTACAGAGACAGAAACACATAATCAGTCAATACTACAGAGACAGAAACACATCCTCAGTCAGGACTACAGAGAACACAGAAACACATCCGCAGTCAGGACTACAGAGAACACAGAAACACATCCTCAGTCAGGACTACAGAGAACACAGAAACACATCCCCAGTCAGGACTACAGAGACAGAAACACATCCTCATTCAGGACTACAGAGAACACAGAAATACATCCTCAGTCAGGACTACAGAGACAGAAACAAATCCTCAGTCAGGACTACAGAGAACACAGAAACACACCCTCAATCAGGACTACAGAGACAGAAACACATCCTAAGTCAGGACTACAGAAACAGAAACACATCCTCAGTCAGGACTACAGAGACAGAAACACATCCTCAGTCAGGACTACAGTGACAGAAACACATCCTCAGTCAGGACTACAGAGAACACATCCTCAATCAGGACTACAGAGACAGAAACACATCCTCAGTCAGGACTACAGAGACAGACACACATCCTCAGTCAGGACATCAGAGAACACAAAAACACATCCTCAGTCAGGACTACAGAGACAGAAACACATCCTCAGTCAGGACAACAGAGACAGAAACACATCCTCAGTCAGGACTACAGAGACAGAAGCACATGCTCAGTCAGGACTACAGAGAACACAGAAACACATCCTCAGTCAGGACTACAGAGACAGAAACACATCCTCAGTCAGGACAACAGAGACAGAAACACATCCTCAGTCAGGACTACAGAGACAGAAGCACATGCTCAGTCAGGACTACAGAGAACACAGAAACACATCCTCAGTCAGGACTACAGAGAACATAGAAACACATCCTCAGTCAGGACTACAGAGAACACAGAAACACATCCTCAGTCAGGAATACAGAGACAAAAACACATCCTCATTCAGGACTACAGAGACAGAAAAACATCCTCAGTCAGGACTACAGAGACAGAAACACATAATCAGTCAGGACTACAGAGACAGAAACACATCCTCAGTCAGGACTACAGAGAACACAGAAACACATCCGCAGTCAGGACTACAGAGAACACAGAAACACATCCTCAGTCAGGACTACAGAGAACACAGAAACACATCCCCAGTCAGGACTACAGAGACAGAAACACATCCTCATTCAGGACTACAGAGAACACAGAAATACATCCTCAGTCAGGACTACAGAGACAGAAACAAATCCTCAGTCAGGACTACAGAGAACGCAGAAACACACCCTCAATCAGGACTACAGATACAGAACCACATCCTAAGTCAGGACTACAGAAACAGAAACACATCCTCAGTCAGGACTACAGAGACAGAAACACATCCTCAGTCAGGACTACAGTGACAGAAACACATCCTCAGTCAGGACTACAGAGAACACATCCTCAATCAGGACTACAGAGACAGAAACACATCCTCAGTCAGGACTACAGAGACAGACACACATCCTCAGTCAGGACTACAGAGAACACAAAAACACATCCTCAGTCAGGACTACAGAGAAAGAAACACATCCTCAGTCAGGACAACAGAGACAGAAACACATTCTCAGTCAGGACTACAGAGAACACAGAAACACATCCGCAGTCAGGACTACAGAGAACACAAAAACACATCCTCAGTCAGGACTACAGAGACAGAAACACATCCTCAGTCAGGACAACAGAGACAGAAACACATCCTCAGTCAGGACTACAGAGAACACAGAAACACATCCCCAGTCAGGACTACAGAGACAGAAACACATCCTCATTCAGGACTACAGAGAACACAGAAATACATCCTCAGTCAGGACTACAGAGACAGAAACAAATCCTCAGTCAGGACTACAGAGAACGCAGAAACACACCCTCAATCAGGACTACAGATACAGAACCACATCCTAAGTCAGGACTACAGAAACAGAAACACATCCTCAGTCAGGACTACAGAGACAGAAACACATCCTCAGTCAGGACTACAGTGACAGAAACACATCCTCAGTCAGGACTACAGAGAACACATCCTCAATCAGGACTACAGAGACAGAAACACATCCTCAGTCAGGACTACAGAGACAGACACACATCCTCAGTCAGGACTACAGAGAACACAAAAACACATCCTCAGTCAGGACTACAGAGAAAGAAACACATCCTCAGTCAGGACAACAGAGACAGAAACACATTCTCAGTCAGGACTACAGAGAACACAGAAACACATCCGCAGTCAGGACTACAGAGAACACAAAAACACATCCTCAGTCAGGACTACAGAGACAGAAACACATCCTCAGTCAGGACAACAGAGACAGAAACACATCCTCAGTCAGGACTACAGAGAACACAGAAACACATCCTCATTCAGGACTACAGAGAACACAGAAATACATCCTCAGTCAGGACTACAGAGACAGAAACAAATCCTCAGTCAGGACTACAGAGAACACAGAAACACACCCTCAGTCAGGACTACAGAGACAGAAACACATCCTAAGTCAGGACTACAGAAACAGAAACACATCCTCAGTCAGGACTACAGTGACAGAAACACATCCTCAGTCAGGACTACAGAGAACACATCCTCAATCAGGACTACAGAGACAGAAACACATCCTCAGTCAGGACTACAGAGACAGAAAACCATCATCAGTCAGGACTACAGAGACAGAAACACATCCTCAGTCAGGACCACAGAGACAGAAACACATCCTCAGTCAGGACTACAGAGACAGAAACACATCCTCAGTCAGGACGACAGAGACAGAAACACATCCTCATTCAGGACTAAAGAGACAGAAACACATCCTCAGTCAGGACTACAGAGAACACAGAAACACATCCTCAGTCAGGACTACAGAGAACACAGAAACACATCCTCAGTCAGGACAACAGAGACAGAAACACATCCTCAGTCAGGACTGCAGAGAACACAGAAACACATCCTCAGTCAGGAATACAGAGACAAAAACACATCCTCATTCAGAACTACAGAGACAGAAAAGCATCCTCAGTCAGGACTACAGAGACAGAAACACATAATCAGTCAGGACTACAGTGACAGAAAAACATCCTCATTCAGGACTACAGAGAACACCGAAACACATCCACAGTCAGGACTACAGAGACAGAAACACATCCTCAGTCAGGACTACAGAGAACACAGAAACACATCCTCAGTCAGGACTACAGAGACAGAAACACATCCTCAGTCAGGACTACAGAGAACACAGAAACACATCCTCAGTCAGGACTACAGAGACAGAAACACATCCTCAGTCAGGATTACAGAGAACACAGAAACACATCCTCAGTCAGGACTACAGAGAACACATCCTCAGCCAGGACTACAGAGAACACAGAAACACATCCTCATTCAGGACTACAGAGACAGAAACACATCCTCAGTCAGGATTACAGAGAACACAGAAACACATCCTCAGTCAGGACTACAGAGACAGAAACACATGCTCAGTCTGGACTACAGAGACAGAAGTAAATCCTCAGTCAGGACTACAGAGAACACAAAAACACATCCACAGTCAGGACTACAGAGACAGAAACACATCCTCAGTCAGGACTACAGAGACAGAAACACATCCTCAGTCAGGACTACAGAGACAGAAACACATCCTCAGTCAGGACTACAGAGAACACAGAAACACATCCTCAGTCAGGACTACAGAGACAGAAACACATCCTCAGTCAGGACTACAGAGACAGAAAACCATCCTCAGTCAGGACTACAGAGACAGAAACACATCCTCAGTCAGGACTACAGAGAACACAGAAACACATCCTCAGTCAGGACTACAGAGAACACATCCTCAGCCAGGACTACAGAGAACACAGAAAAACATCCTCATTCAGGACTACAGAGAACACAGAAACACATCCTCAGTCAGGACTACAGAGAACACAAAAACACATCCTCAGTCAGGACTACAGAGAACACAGAAACACATCCTCAGTAAGGGCTACAGAGACAGAAACACATCCTCAGTCAGGACTACAAAGAACACAGAAACACATCCTCAGTCGGGTCTACAGCAACAGAAACACATCCTCAGTCAGGACTACAGAGAACAGAGAAACACATCCTCAGTCAGGACTACAGAGAACACAGAAACACATCCTCCGTCAGGACTACAGAGACAAAAACACATAATCAGTCATGACTACAGAGATAGAAAAACACCCTCATTCAGGACTACAGAGAACACAGAAACACATCCACAGTCAGGACTACAGAGACAGAAACACATCCTCAGTCATGACTACAGAGACAGAAACACATCCTCAGTCAGGACAACAGAGACAGAAACACATCCTCAGTCAGGACTACAGAGAACACAGAAACACATCATCAGTCAGGACTACAGAGAACACATCCTCAGTCTGGTCTACAGAGAACACATAAACACATCCTCATTCAGGACTACAGAGAACACAGAAACACATCCTCAGTCAGGACTACAGAGAACACAGAAACACATCCACAGTCAGGACTACAGAGACAGAAACACATCCTCATTCGGGACTACAGAGAACACAGAAACACATCCTCAGTCAGGACTACAGAGAACACAGAAACACATCCTCAGTCAGGAGTACAGAGACAAAAACACATAATCAGTCATGACTACAGAGACAGAAAAACACCCTCATTCAGGACTACAGAGAACACAGAAACACATCCTCAGTCAGGACTACAGAGGACACAGAAACACATCCTCAGTAAAAGACTACAGAGACAGAAACATATCCTCCGTCAGGACTACAGAGAACACAGAAACACATCCTCAGTCAGGACTACAGAGAACACAGAAACACATCCTCAGTCAGGACTACAGAGACAGAAACACATCCTCAGTCAGGACTACAGAGAACACATCCTCAATCAGGACTACAGAGACAGAAACACATCCTCAGTCAGGACTACAGAGACAGAAACACATCCTCAGTCATGACTACATTGACAGATACACATCCTCAGTCAGGACTCCAGACAACACAGAAACACATCCTCAGTCAGGACTACAGAGACAGAAACACATCCTCAGTCAGGATTACAGAGAACACAGAAACACATCCTCAGTCAGGACTACAGACACAGAAAGACATCCTAAGTCAGGTCTCCAGAGACAGAAACACAACCTCAGTCAGGACTACAGAGACAGAAAAACGACATCAATCAGGACTACAGAGACAGAAACACATCCTCAGTCAGGATTACAGAGAACACAGAAACACATCCTCAGTCAGGACTACAGAGACAGAAACACATCCTCAGTCAGGATTACAGAGTACACAGAAACACATCCTCAGTCAGGACTACAGACAGAGAAAGAACTCCTAAGTCAGGACTCCAGAGACAGAAACACAACCTCAGTCAGGACTACAGAGACAGAAAAACTACATATATCAGGACTACAGAGACAGAAACACATCCTCAGTCAGGATTACAGAGAACACAGAAACACATCCTCAGTCAGGACTACAGACACAGAAAGACATCCTCAGTCAGGACTCCAGAGACAGAAACACAACCTCAGTCAGGACTACAGAGACAGAAAAACGAGATCAATCAGTACTACAGAGACAGAAACACATCCTCAGTCAGGACTACAGAGAACACAGAAACACATCCTCAGTCAGGACTACAGAGAACACATCCTCAGTCAGGACTACAGAGAACACAGAAACACATCCTCAGTCAGGACTACAGAGAACACAGAAACACATCCTCAGTCAAGACTACAGAGAACACAGAAACACATCCTCAATCAGGACTACAGAGAACACAGAAACACATCCTCAGTCAGAGCTACAGAGACAGAAACACATCCTCAGTCAGGACTACAGAGACAGAAACACATCCTCAGTCAGGACTACAGAGATAGAAACACATCCTCAGTCAGGACTACAGAGACAGAAACACATCCTCAGTCAGGACTACAGAGAACACATCCTCAATCAGGACTACAGAGACAGAAACACATCCTCAGTCAGGACTACAGAGACAGAAACAATATCCTCATTCAGGACTAGAGAGAACACAGAAACACATCCTCAGTCATGACTACATTGACAGAAACACATCCTCAGTCAAGACTACAGAGACAGAAACACATCCTCAGTAAGGACTACAGAGACAGAAGTAAATCCTCAGTCAGGACTACAGAGAACACAGAAACACATCCTCAATCAGAACTACAGAGACAGAAACACATCCTCAGTCAGGACTACAGAGACAGAAACACATCCTCAGTCAGGACTAGAGAGAACACAGAAACACATCCTCAGTCATGACTACATTGACAGAAACACATCCTCAGTCAGTACTACAGAGACAGAAACACATCCTCAGTAAGGACTACAGAGAAAGAAGTAAATCCTCAGTCAGGACTACAGAGAACACAGAAACACATCCTCAGTCAGGACTACAGAGACAGAAACACAACCTCAGTTAGGACTACAGAGACAGAAAAACGACATCAATCGGGACTGCAGAGACAGAAACACATCCTCTGTCAGGACTACAGAGAACACAGAAACACATCCTCAGTCAGGACTACAGAGACAGAAACACATCCTCAGTCAGGACTGCAGAGACAGAAACACATCCTCAGTCAGGACTACAGAGACAGAAACACATCCTCAGTCAGGACTACAGAGACAGAAACACATCCTCATTCAGGACTACAGAGAACACATCCTCAATCAGGACTACAGAGACAGAAACACATCCTCAGTCAGGACTACAGAGAACACAGAAACACATCCTCAGTCAGGACTACAGAGACAGAAACACATCCTCAGTCATGACTACAGAGACAGAGACACATCCTCAGTCAGGACAACAGAGACAGAAACACATCCTCAGTCAGGACTACAGAGAACACAGAAACACATCCTCAGTCAGGACTACAGAGACAGAAACACATCTTCAGTCAGGACTACAGAGATAGAAACACATCATCAGTCAGGACTACAGAGACAGAAACACATCCTCAGTCAGGACTACAGAGAACACATCCTCAATCAGGACTACAGAGACAGAAACACATCCTCAGTCAGGACTACGGAGACAGAAACACATCCTCAGTCAGGACTAGAGAGAACACAGAAACACATCCTCAGTCATGACTACATTGACAGAAACACATCCTCAGTAAGGACTACAGAGACAGAAACACATCCTCAGTAAGGACTACAGAGACAGAAAAACGACATCAATCGGGAATGCAGAGACAGAAACACATCCTCAGTCAGGACTACAGAGAACACAGAAACACATCCTCAGTCAGGACTACAGAGACAGAAACACATCCTCAGTCATGACTACAGAGACAGAAACACATCCTCAGTCAGGACAACAGAGACAGAAACACATCCTCAGTCAGGACTACAGAGAACACAGAAACACATCCTCAGTCAGGACTACAGAGACAGAAACACATCTTCAGTCAGGACTACAGAGATAGAAACACATCCTCAGTCAGGACTACAGAGACAGAAACACATCCTCAGTCAGGACTACAGAGAACACATCCTCAGTCAGGACATCAGAGAACACAAAAACACATCCTCAGTCAGGACTACAGAGACAGAAACACATCCTCAGTCAGGACAACAGAGACAGAAACACATCCTCAGTCAGGACTACAGAGACAGAAGCACATGCTCACTCAGGACTACAGAGAACACAGAAACACATCCTCAGTCAGGACTACAGAGACAGAAACACATCCTCAGTCAGGACAACAGAGACAGAAACACATCCTCAGTCAGGACTACAGAGACAGAAGCACATGCTCAGTCAGGACTACAGAGAACACAGAAACACATCCTCAGTCAGGACTACAGAGAACATAGAAACACATCCTCAGTCAGGACTACAGAGAACACAGAAACACATCCTCAGTCAGGAATACAGAGACAAAAACACATCCTCATTCAGGACTACAGAGACAGAAAAACATCCTCAGTCAGGACTACAGAGACAGAAACACATAATCAGTCAGGACTACAGAGACAGAAACACATCCTCAGTCAGGACTACAGAGAACACAGAAACACATCCGCAGTCAGGACTACAGAGAACACAGAAACACATCCTCAGTCAGGACTACAGAGAACACAGAAACACATCCCCAGTCAGGACTACAGAGACAGAAACACATCCTCATTCAGGACTACAGAGAACACAGAAATACATCCTCAGTCAGGACTACAGAGACAGAAACAAATCCTCAGTCAGGACTACAGAGAACGCAGAAACACACCCTCAATCAGGACTACAGAGACAGAAATACATCCTCAGTAAGGACTACAGAGAAAGAAGTAAATCCTCAGTCAGGACTACAGAGAACACAGAAACACATCCTCAGTCAGGACTACAGAGACAGAAACACAACCTCAGTTAGGACTACAGAGACAGAAAAACGACATCAATCGGGACTGCAGAGACAGAAACACATCCTCTGTCAGGACTACAGAGAACACAGAAACACATCCTCAGTCAGGACTACAGAGACAGAAACACATCCTCAGTCAGGACTGCAGAGACAGAAACACATCCTCAGTCAGGACTACAGAGACAGAAACACATCCTCAGTCAGGACTACAGAGACAGAAACACATCCTCATTCAGGACTACAGAGAACACATCCTCAATCAGGACTACAGAGACAGAAACACATCCTCAGTCAGGACTACAGAGAACACAGAAACACATCCTCAGTCAGGACTACAGAGACAGAAACACATCCTCAGTCATGACTACAGAGACAGAGACACATCCTCAGTCAGGACAACAGAGACAGAAACACATCCTCAGTCAGGACTACAGAGAACACAGAAACACATCCTCAGTCAGGACTACAGAGACAGAAACACATCTTCAGTCAGGACTACAGAGATAGAAACACATCCTCAGTCAGGACTACAGAGACAGAAACACATCCTCAGTCAGGACTACAGAGAACACATCCTCAATCAGGACTACAGAGACAGAAACACATCCTCAGTCAGGACTACGGAGACAGAAACACATCCTCAGTCAGGACTAGAGAGAACACAGAAACACATCCTCAGTCATGACTACATTGACAGAAACACATCCTCAGTAAGGACTACAGAGACAGAAACACATCCTCAGTAAGGACTACAGAGACAGAAAAACGACATCAATCGGGAATGCAGAGACAGAAACACATCCTCAGTCAGGACTACAGAGAACACAGAAACACATCCTCAGTCAGGACTACAGAGACAGAAACACATCCTCAGTCATGACTACAGAGACAGAAACACATCCTCAGTCAGGACAACAGAGACAGAAACACATCCTCAGTCAGGACTACAGAGAACACAGAAACACATCCTCAGTCAGGACTACAGAGACAGAAACACATCTTCAGTCAGGACTACAGAGATAGAAACACATCCTCAGTCAGGACTACAGAGACAGAAACACATCCTCAGTCAGGACTACAGAGAACACATCCTCAGTCAGGACATCAGAGAACACAAAAACACATCCTCAGTCAGGACTACAGAGACAGAAACACATCCTCAGTCAGGACAACAGAGACAGAAACACATCCTCAGTCAGGACTACAGAGACAGAAGCACATGCTCAGTCAGGACTACAGAGAACACAGAAACACATCCTCAGTCAGGACTACAGAGACAGAAACACATCCTCAGTCAGGACAACAGAGACAGAAACACATCCTCAGTCAGGACTACAGAGACAGAAGCACATGCTCAGTCAGGACTACAGAGAACACAGAAACACATCCTCAGTCAGGACTACAGAGAACATAGAAACACATCCTCAGTCAGGACTACAGAGAACACAGAAACACATCCTCAGTCAGGAATACAGAGACAAAAACACATCCTCATTCAGGACTACAGAGAACACAGAAATACATCCTCAGTCAGGACTACAGAGACAGAAACACATAATCAGTCAGGACTACAGAGAACGCAGAAACACACCCTCAATCAGGACTACAGATACAGAACCACATCCTAAGTCAGGACTACAGAAACAGAAACACATCCTCAGTCAGGACTACAGAGACAGAAACACATCCTCAGTCAGGACTACAGTGACAGAAACACATCCTCAGTCAGGACTACAGAGAACACATCCTCAATCAGGACTACAGAGACAGAAACACATCCTCAGTCAGGACTACAGAGACAGACACACATCCTCAGTCAGGACTACAGAGAACACAAAAACACATCCTCAGTCAGGACTACAGAGAAAGAAACACATCCTCAGTCAGGACAACAGAGACAGAAACACATTCTCAGTCAGGACTACAGAGAACACAGAAACACATCCGCAGTCAGGACTACAGAGAACACAAAAACACATCCTCAGTCAGGACTACAGAGACAGAAACACATCCTCAGTCAGGACAACAGAGACAGAAACACATCCTCAGTCAGGACTACAGAGAACACAGAAACACATCCTCATTCAGGACTACAGAGAACACAGAAATACATCCTCAGTCAGGACTACAGAGACAGAAACAAATCCTCAGTCAGGACTACAGAGAACACAGAAACACACCCTCAGTCAGGACTACAGAGACAGAAACACATCCTAAGTCAGGACTACAGAAACAGAAACACATCCTCAGTCAGGACTACAGAGACAGAAACACATCCTCAGTCAGGACTACAGTGACAGAAACACATCCTCAGTCAGGACTACAGAGAACACATCCTCAATCAGGACTACAGAGACAGAAACACATCCTCAGTCAGGACTACAGAGACAGAAAACCATCATCAGTCAGGACTACAGAGACAGAAACACATCCTCAGTCAGGACCACAGAGACAGAAACACATCCTCAGTCAGGACTACAGAGACAGAAACACATCCTCAGTCAGGACGACAGAGACAGAAACACATCCTCAGTCAGGACTAAAGAGACAGAAACACATCCTCAGTCAGGACTACAGAGAACACAGAAACACATCCTCAGTCAGGACTACAGAGAACACAGAAACACATCCTCAGTCAGGACAACAGAGACAGAAACACATCCTCAGTCAGGACTGCAGAGAACACAGAAACACATCCTCAGTCAGGAATACAGAGACAAAAACACATCCTCATTCAGAACTACAGAGACAGAAAAGCATCCTCAGTCAGGACTACAGAGACAGAAACACATAATCAGTCAGGACTACAGTGACAGAAAAACATCCTCATTCAGGACTACAGAGAACACCGAAACACATCCACAGTCAGGACTACAGAGACAGAAACACATCCTCAGTCAGGACTACAGAGAACACAGAAACACATCCTCAGTCAGGACTACAGAGACAGAAACACATCCTCAGTCAGGACTACAGAGAACACAGAAACACATCCTCAGTCAGGACTACAGAGACAGAAACACATCCTCAGTCAGGATTACAGAGAACACAGAAACACATCCTCAGTCAGGACTACAGAGAACACATCCTCAGCCAGGACTACAGAGAACACAGAAACACATCCTCATTCAGGACTACAGAGACAGAAACACATCCTCAGTCAGGATTACAGAGAACACAGAAACACATCCTCAGTCAGGACTACAGAGACAGAAACACATGCTCAGTCTGGACTACAGAGACAGAAGTAAATCCTCAGTCAGGACTACAGAGAACACAAAAACACATCCACAGTCAGGACTACAGAGACAGAAACACATCCTCAGTCAGGACTACAGAGACAGAAACACATCCTCAGTCAGGACTACAGAGACAGAAACACATCCTCAGTCAGGACTACAGAGAACACAGAAACACATCCTCAGTCAGGACTACAGAGACAGAAACACATCCTCAGTCAGGACTACAGAGACAGAAAACCATCCTCAGTCAGGACTACAGAGACAGAAACACATCCTCAGTCAGGACTACAGAGAACATAGAAACACATCCTCAGTCAGGACTACAGAGAACACATCCTCAGCCAGGACTACAGAGAACACAGAAAAACATCCTCATTCAGGACTACAGAGAACACAGAAACACATCCTCAGTCAGGACTACAGAGAACACAGAAACACATCCTCAGTCAGGGCTACAGAGACAGAAACACATCCTCAGTCAGGGCTACAGAGACAGAAACACATCCTCAGTCAGGACTACAAAGAACACAGAAACACATCCTCAGTCGGGTCTACAGCAACAGAAACACATCCTCAGTCAGGACTACAGAGAACAGAGAAACACATCCTCAGTCAGGACTACAGAGAACACAGAAACACATCCTCCGTCAGGACTACAGAGACAAAAACAGATAATCAGTCATGACTACAGAGATAGAAAAACACCCTCATTCAGGACTACAGAGAACACAGAAACACATCCACAGTCAGGACTACAGAGACAGAAACACATCCTCAGTCATGACTACAGAGACAGAAACACATCCTCAGTCAGGACAACAGAGACAGAAACACATCCTCAGTCAGGACTACAGAGAACACAGAAACACATCATCAGTCAGGACTACAGAGAACACATCCTCAGTCTGGTCTACAGAGAACACATAAACACATCCTCATTCAGGACTACAGAGAACACAGAAACACATCCTCAGTCAGGACTACAGAGAACACAGAAACACATCCACAGTCAGGACTACAGAGACAGAAACACATCCTCATTCGGGACTACAGAGAACACAGAAACACATCCTCAGTCAGGACTACAGAGAACACAGAAACACATCCTCAGTCAGGAGTACAGAGACAAAAACACATAATCAGTCATGACTACAGAGACAGAAAAACACCCTCATTCAGGACTACAGAGAACACAGAAACACATCCTCAGTCAGGACTACAGAGGACACAGAAACACATCCTCAGTAAAAGACTACAGAGACAGAAACATATCCTCCGTCAGGACTACAGAGAACACAGAAACACATCCTCAGTCAGGACTACAGAGAACACAGAAACACATCCTCAGTCAGGACTACAGAGACAGAAACACATCCTCAGTCAGGACTACAGAGAACACATCCTCAATCAGGACTACAGAGACAGAAACACATCCTCAGTCAGGACTACAGAGACAGAAACACATCCTCAGTCATGACTACATTGACAGATACACATCCTCAGTCAGGACTCCAGACAACACAGAAACACATCCTCAGTCAGGACTACAGAGACAGAAACACATCCTCAGTCAGGATTACAGAGAACACAGAAACACATCCTCAGTCAGGACTACAGACACAGAAAGACATCCTAAGTCAGGTCTCCAGAGACAGAAACACAACCTCAGTCAGGACTACAGAGACAGAAAAACGACATCAATCAGGACTACAGAGACAGAAACACATCCTCAGTCAGGATTACAGAGAACACAGAAACACATCCTCAGTCAGGACTACAGACAGAAACACATCCTCAGTCAGGATTACAGAGTACACAGAAACACATCCTCAGTCAGGACTACAGACAGAGAAAGAACTCCTAAGTCAGGACTCCAGAGACAGAAACACAACCTCAGTCAGGACTACAGAGACAGAAAAACGACATATATCAGGACTACAGAGACAGAAACACATCCTCAGTCAGGATTACAGAGAACACAGAAACACATCCTCAGTCAGGACTACAGACACAGAAAGACATCCTCAGTCAGGACTCCAGAGACAGAAACACAACCTCAGTCAGGACTACAGAGACAGAAAAACGAGATCAATCAGTACTACAGAGACAGAAACACATCCTCAGTCAGGACTACAGAGAACACAGAAACACATCCTCAGTCAGGACTACAGAGAACACATCCTCAGTCAGGACTACAGAGAACACAGAAACACATCCTCAGTCAGGACCACAGAGAACACAGAAACACATCCTCAGTCAGGACTACAGAGAACACAGAAACACATCCTCAGTCAAGACTACAGAGAACACAGAAACACATCCTCAATCAGGACTACAGAGAACACAGAAACACATCCTCAGTCAGAACTACAGAGACAGAAACACATCCTCAGTCAGGACTACAGAGACAGAAACACATCCTCAGTCAGGACTACAGAGATAGAAACACATCCTCAGTCAGGACTACAGAGACAGAAACACATCCTCAGTCAGGACTACAGAGAACACATCCTCAATCAGGACTACAGAGACAGAAACACATCCTCAGTCAGGACTACAGAGACAGAAACAATATCCTCATTCAGGACTAGAGAGAACACAGAAACACATCCTCAGTCATGACTACATTGACAGAAACACATCCTCAGTCAAGACTACAGAGACAGAAACACATCCTCAGTAAGGACTACAGAGACAGAAGTAAATCCTCAGTCAGGACTACAGAGAACACAGAAACACATCCTCAATCAGAACTACAGAGACAGAAACACATCCTCAGTCAGGACTACAGAGACAGAAACACATCCTCAGTCAGGACTAGAGAGAACACAGAAACACATCCTCAGTCATGACTACATTGACAGAAACACATCCTCAGTCAGTACTACAGAGACAGAAACACATCCTCAGTAAGGACTACAGAGAAAGAAGTAAATCCTCAGTCAGGACTACAGAGAACACAGAAACACATCCTCAGTCAGGACTACAGAGACAGAAACACAACCTCAGTTAGGACTACAGAGACAGAAAAACGACATCAATCGGGACTGCAGAGACAGAAACACATCCTCTGTCAGGACTACAGAGAACACAGAAACACATCCTCAGTCAGGACTACAGAGACAGAAACACATCCTCAGTCAGGACTGCAGAGACAGAAACACATCCTCAGTCAGGACTACAGAGACAGAAACACATCCTCAGTCAGGACTACAGAGACAGAAACACATCCTCATTCAGGACTACAGAGAACACATCCTCAATCAGGACTACAGAGACAGAAACACATCCTCAGTCAGGACTACAGAGAACACAGAAACACATCCTCAGTCAGGACTACAGAGACAGAAACACATCCTCAGTCATGACTACAGAGACAGAGACACATCCTCAGTCAGGACAACAGAGACAGAAACACATCCTCAGTCAGGACTACAGAGAACACAGAAACACATCCTCAGTCAGGACTACAGAGACAGAAACACATCTTCAGTCAGGACTACAGAGATAGAAACACATCCTCAGTCAGGACTACAGAGACAGAAACACATCCTCAGTCAGGACTACAGAGAACACATCCTCAATCAGGACTACAGAGACAGAAACACATCCTCAGTCAGGACTACGGAGACAGAAACACATCCTCAGTCAGGACTAGAGAGAACACAGAAACACATCCTCAGTCATGACTACATTGACAGAAACACATCCTCAGTAAGGACTACAGAGACAGAAACACATCCTCAGTAAGGACTACAGAGACAGAAAAACGACATCAATCGGGAATGCAGAGACAGAAACACATCCTCAGTCAGGACTACAGAGAACACAGAAACACATCCTCAGTCAGGACTACAGAGACAGAAACACATCCTCAGTCATGACTACAGAGACAGAAACACATCCTCAGTCAGGACAACAGAGACAGAAACACATCCTCAGTCAGGACTACAGAGAACACAGAAACACATCCTCAGTCAGGACTACAGAGACAGAAACACATCTTCAGTCAGGACTACAGAGATAGAAACACATCCTCAGTCAGGACTACAGAGACAGAAACACATCCTCAGTCAGGACTACAGAGAACACATCCTCAATCAGGACTACAGAGACAGAAACACATCCTCAGTCAGGATTACAGAGAACACAGAAACACATCCTCAGTCAGGACTACAGAGACAGAAACACATCCTCAGTCAGGATTACAGAGTACACAGAAACACATCCTCAGTCAGGACTACAGACAGAGAAAGAACTCCTAAGTCAGGACTCCAGAGACAGAAACACAACCTCAGTCAGGACTACAGAGACAGAAAAACGACATATATCAGGACTACAGAGACAGAAACACATCCTCAGTCAGGATTACAGAGAACACAGAAACACATCCTCAGTCAGGACTACAGACACAGAAAGACATCCTCAGTCAGGACTCCAGAGACAGAAACACAACCTCAGTCAGGACTACAGAGACAGAAAAACGAGATCAATCAGTACTACAGAGACAGAAACACATCCTCAGTCAGGACTACAGAGAACACAGAAACACATCCTCAGTCAGGACTACAGAGAACACATCCTCAGTCAGGACTACAGAGAACACAGAAACACATCCTCAGTCAGGACCACAGAGAACACAGAAACACATCCTCAGTCAGGACTACAGAGAACACAGAAACACATCCTCAGTCAAGACTACAGAGAACACAGAAACACATCCTCAATCAGGACTACAGAGAACACAGAAACACATCCTCAGTCAGAACTACAGAGACAGAAACACATCCTCAGTCAGGACTACAGAGACAGAAACACATCCTCAGTCAGGACTACAGAGATAGAAACACATCCTCAGTCAGGACTACAGAGACAGAAACACATCCTCAGTCAGGACTACAGAGAACACATCCTCAATCAGGACTACAGAGACAGAAACACATCCTCAGTCAGGACTACAGAGACAGAAACAATATCCTCATTCAGGACTAGAGAGAACACAGAAACACATCCTCAGTCATGACTACATTGACAGAAACACATCCTCAGTCAAGACTACAGAGACAGAAACACATCCTCAGTAAGGACTACAGAGACAGAAGTAAATCCTCAGTCAGGACTACAGAGAACACAGAAACACATCCTCAATCAGAACTACAGAGACAGAAACACATCCTCAGTCAGGACTACAGAGACAGAAACACATCCTCAGTCAGGACTAGAGAGAACACAGAAACACATCCTCAGTCATGACTACATTGACAGAAACACATCCTCAGTCAGTACTACAGAGACAGAAACACATCCTCAGTAAGGACAACAGAGAAAGAAGTAAATCCTCAGTCAGGACTACAGAGAACACAGAAACACATCCTCAGTCAGGACTACAGAGACAGAAACACAACCTCAGTTAGGACTACAGAGACAGAAAAACGACATCAATCGGGACTGCAGAGACAGAAACACATCCTCTGTCAGGACTACAGAGAACACAGAAACACATCCTCAGTCAGGACTACAGAGACAGAAACACATCCTCAGTCATGACTACAGAGACAGAAACACATCCTCAGTCAGGACAACAGAGACAGAAACACATCCTCAGTCAGGACTACAGAGAACACAGAAACACATCCTCAGTCAGGACTACAGAGACAGAAACACATCTTCAGTCAGGACTACAGAGATAGAAACACATCCTCAGTCAGGACTACAGAGACAGAAACACATCCTCAGTCAGGACTACAGAGAACACATCCTCAATCAGGACTACAGAGACAGAAACACATCCTCAGTCAGGACTACGGAGACAGAAACACATCCTCAGTCAGGACTAGAGAGAACACAGAAACACATCCTCAGTCATGACTACATTGACAGAAACACATCATCAGTAAGGACTACAGAGACAGAAACACATCCTCAGTAAGGACTACAGAGACAGAAGTAAATCCTCAGTCAGGACTACAGAGAACACAGAAACAAATCCTCAGTCAGGACTACAGAGACAGAAACACAACCTCAGTCAGGACTACAGAGACAGAAAAACGACATCAATCGGGAATGCAGAGACAGAAACACATCCTCAGTCAGGACTACAGAGAACACAGAAACACATCCTCAGTCAGGACTACAGAGACAGAAACACATCCTCAGTCAGGATTACAGAGAACACAGAAACACATCCTCAGTCAGGACTACAGAGACAGAAACACATCCTCAGTCAGGACTGCAGAGACAGAAACACATCCTCAGTCAGGACTACAGAGACAGAAACACATCCTCAGTCAGGACTACAGAGACAGAAACACATCCTCAGTCATGACTACAGAGACAGAAACACATCCTCAGTCAGGACAACAGAGACAGAAACACATCCTCAGTCAGGACTACAGAGAACACAGAAACACATCCTCAGTCAGGACTACAGAGAACACATCCTCAGTCTGGTCTACAGAGAACACAGAAACACATCCTCATTCAGGACTGCAGAGAACACAGAAACAAATGCACAGTCAGGACTACAGAGACAGAAACACATCCTCAGTCAGGACTACAGAGAACACAGAAACACATCCTCAGTCAGGACTACAGAGAACACAGAAATGCATCCTCAGTCAGGACTACAGAGACAGAAACACATCCTCAGTCAGGACTACAGAGACAGAAACACATCCTCAGTCATGACTACATTGACAGATACACATTCTCAGTCAGGACTACAGACAACACAGAAACACATCCTCAGTCAGGACTACAGAGAACACAGAAACACATGCTCAGTCAGGACTACAGAGACAGAAAGACATCCTCAGTCAGGATTACAGAGAACACAGAAACACATCGTCAGTCAGGACTACAGACACAGAAAGATATCCTCAGTCAGGACTCCAGAGACAGAAACACAACCTCAGTCAGGACTACAGAGACAGAAAAACGACATCAATCAGGACTACAGAGACAGAAACACATCCTCAGTAAGGACTACAGAGAACAAATCCTCAAGCAGGACCAAAGAGACAGAAACACATCCTCAGTCAGGACCACAAAGACAGAAACACATGCTCAGTCAGGACTACAGAGACAGAAGTAAATCCTCAGTCAGGACTACAGAGAACACAGAAACACATCCTCAGTCAGGACTACAGACACAGAAAGACATCCTCAGTCAGGACTACAGAGAACACAGAAACACATCCTCAGTCAGGATTACAGAGACAGAAAAACGACATCAATCAGGACTACAGAGACAGAAACACATCCTCAGTCAGGACTACAGAGAACACAGAAACACATCCTCAGTCTGGATTACAGAGAACACAGAAACACATCCTCAGTCAGGACTACAGAGAACACAGAAACACATCCTCATTCAGGACTACAGAGAACACAGAAACACATCCTCAGTCAGGACTACAGAGACAGAAACACATCCTAAATCAGGACTACAGACAACACACAAACACATCCTCAGTCAGGACTACAGAGACAGAAACACATCCTCAGTCAGGACTACAGAGAACACAGAAACACATCCTCAGTCAGGAATACAGAGACAGAAACACATCCTCAGTCAGGACTACAGAGAACAGATCCTCAATCAGGACTACAGAGACAGAAACACATCCTCAGTCAGGACTACAGAGACAGAAAAACATCCTCAGTCAGGACTACAGAGAACACATCCTCAATCAGAACCACAGAGACAGAAACACATTCTCAGTCAGGACTACAGAGACAGAAACACATCCTCAGTCAGGACTACAGAGACAGAAACATATCCTCAGTTAGGACTACAGAGACAGAAGTAAATCCTCAGTCAGGACTACAGAGAACACAGAAACACATTCTCAGTCAGGACTACAGAGAACACAGAAACACATCCTCAGTCAGGACTACAGAGAACACAGAAACACATCCTCAGTCAGGACTATAGAGACAGAAAGACGTCCTCAGTCATGACTACAGAGAACAAAGAAACACATCCTCAGTCAGGACTACAGACAACACAGAAAAACATCCTCAGTCAGGACTACAGAGACAGAAACACATCCTCAGTCAGGACTACAGAGACAGAAACACATCCTCAGTCATGACTACAGAGACAGAAACACATCCTCAGTCAGGACTACAGACAACACAGAAACACATCCTCAGTCAGGACTACAGAGAACACAGAAACACATCCTCAGTCAGGACGACAGAGAACACAGAAACACATCCTTAGTCAGGACTACAGAGACAGAAACACATCCTCATTCAGGACTACAGAAAAACAGAATCACATCCTCAGTCAGGACTACAGAGACAGAAACACAACCTCAGTCAGGACTACAGAGAACACAGAAACACATCCTCAGTCAGGACAACAGAGACAGAAACACGTCCTAATTCAGGACTACAGAGACAGAAACACATCCTCAGTCAGGACTACAGAGAACACAGAAACACATCCTCCATCAGGACTACAGAGAACACAAAAACACATCCTCAGTCAGGACTACAGAGACAGAAACACATGCTCAGTCAGGACTACAGAGACAGAAACACATCCTCAGTCAGGATTACAGAGAACACAGAAACACATCCTCAGTCAGGACTACAGACACAGAAAGATATCCTCAGTCAGGACTCCAGAGACAGAAACACAACCTCAGTCAGGACTACAGAGACAGAAAAACGACATCAATCAGGACTACAGAGACAGAAACACATCCTCAGTAAGGACTAGAGAGAACAAATCCTCAAGCAGGACCACAGAGACAGAAACACATCCTCAGTCAGGACCACAAAGACAGAAACACATGCTCAGTCAGGACTACAGAGACAGAAGTAAATCCTCAGTCAGGACTACAGAGAACACAGAAACACATCCTCAGTCAGGACTACAGACACAGAAAGACATCCTCAGTCAGGAATACAGAGAACACAGAAACACATCCTCAGTCAGGATTACAGAGACAGAAAAACGACATCAATCAGGACTACAGAGACAGAAACATATCCTCAGTCAGGACTAAAGAGAACACAGAAACACATCCTCAGTCAGGATTACAGAGAACACAGAAACACATCCTCAGTCAGGACTACAGAGAACACAGAAACACATCCTCATTCAGGACTACAGAGAACACAGAAACACATCCTCAGTCAGGACTACAGAGACAGAAACACATCCTCAGTCAGGACTACAGACAACACACAAACACATCCTCAGTCAGGACTACAGAGACAGAAACACATCCTCAGTCAGGACTACAGAGAACACAGAAACACATCCTCAGTCAGGAATACAGAGACAGAAACACATCCTCAGTCAGGACTACAGAGAACAGATCCTCAATCAGGACTACAGAGACAGAAACACATCCTCAGTCAGGACTACAGAGACAGAAAAGCATCCTCAGTCAGGACTACAGAGAACACATCCTCAATCAGAACCACAGAGACAGAAACACATTCTCAGTCAGGACTACAGAGACAGAAACACATACTCAGTCAGGACTACAGAGACAGAAACTTATCCTCAGTCAGGACTACAGAGACAGAAGTAAATCCTCAGTCAGGACTACAGAGAACACAGAAACACATTCTCAGTCAGGACTACAGAGAACACAGAAACACATCCTCAGTCAGGACTACAGAGAACACAGAAACACATCCTCAGTCAGGACAATAGAGACAGAAAGACGTCCTCAGTCATGACAACAGAGAACACATAAACACATCCTCAGTCAGGACTACAGACAACACAGAAAAACATCCTCAGTCAGGACTACAGAGACAGAAACACATCCTCAGTCAGGACTACAGAGACAGAAACACATCCTCAGTCATGACTACAGAGACAGAAACACATCCTCAGTCAGGACTACAGACAACACAGAAACACATCCTCAGACAGGACTACAGAGAACACAGAAACACATCCTCAGTCAGGACTACAGAGAACACAGAAACACATCCTCATTCAGGACTTCAGAGAACACAGAAACACATCCTCAGTCAGGACTACAGAGAACACAGAAACACATCCTTAGTCAGGACTACAGAGACAGAAACACATCCTCAGTCAGGACTACAGAAAAACAGAAACACATCCTCAGTCAGGACTACAGAGACAGAAACACAACCTCAGTCAGGACTACAGAGAACACAGAAACACATCCTCAGTCAGGACAACAGAGACAGAAACACATCCTAATTCAGGACTACAGAGACAGAAACACATCCTCAGTCAGGACTACAGAGAACACAGAAACACATCCTCCATCAGGACTACAGAGAACACAAAAACACATCCTGAGTCAGGACTACAGAGACAGAAACACATCCTCATTCAGGACTACAGAGACAGAAACACATCCTCAGTCAGGACTACAGAGAACACAGAAACACATCCTCAGTCAGGACTACAGAGAACACAGAAACACATCCTCAGTCAGGACTACAGAGAACACAGAAACACATCCTCAGTCAGGACTACAGAGACAGAAACACATCCTCAGTCAGGACTACAGAGACAGAAGCACATCCTCAGTCAGGACTACAGAGAACACAGAAACACATCCTCAGTCATGACTACATAGACAGATACACAACCTCAGTCAGGACTACAGAGACAGAAAAACATCGTCAGTCAGGACTACAGAGAACACATCCTCAATCAGAACCACAGAGACAGAAACACATTCTCAGTCAGGACTACAGAGACAGAAACACATCCTCAGTCAGGACTACAGAGACAGAAACATATCCTCAGTCAGGACTACAGACACAAAAGTAAATCCTCAGTCAGGACTACATAGAACATAGAAACACATTCTCAGTCAGGACTACAGAGAACACAGAAACACATCCTCAGTCAGGACTACAGAGAACACAGAAACACATCCTCAGTCAGGACTATAGAGACAGAAAGACATCCTCAGTCATGACTACAGAGAACACAGAAACACATCCTCAGTCAGGACTACAGACAACACAGAAAAACATCCTCAGTCAGGACTACAGAGACAGAAACACATCCTCAGTCATGACTACAGAGACAGAAACACATCCTCAGTCAGGACTACAGACAACACAGAAACACATCCTCAGTCAGGACTACAGAGAACACAGAAACACATCCTCAGTCAGGACTACAGAGACAGAAACACATCCTCAGTCAGGACTACAGAGAACACAGAAACACATCCTCAGTCAGGTCTACAGAGAACACAGAAACACATCCTCAGTCAGGACTACAGAGACAGAAACACATCCTCAGTCAGGACTACAGAGAACACAGAAACACATCCTCAGTCAGGACTACAGAGACAGAAACACATCCTCAGTCAGGACTAAAGAGAACACAGAAACACATCCTCAGTCAGGATTACAGAGAACACAGAAACACATCCTCAGTCAGGACTACAGAGAACACAGAAACACATCCTCATTCAGGACTACAGAGAACACAGAAACACATCCTCAGTCAGGACTACAGAGACAGAAACACATCCTCAGTCAGGACTACAGACAACACACAAACACATCCTCAGTCAGGACTACAGAGAACACAGAAACACATGCTCAGTCAGGACTACAGAGACAGAAAGACATCCTCAGTCAGGATTACAGAGAACACAGAAACACATCCTCTGTCAGGACTACAGACACAGAAAGATATCCTCAGTCAGGACTCCAGAGACAGAAACACAACCTCAGTCAGGACTACAGAGACAGAAAAACGACATCAATCAGGACTACAGAGACAGAAACACATCCTCAGTAAGGACTACAGAGAACAAATCCTCAAGCAGGACCACAGAGACAGAAACACATCCTCAGTCAGGACCACAAAGACAGAAACACATGCTCAGTCAGGACTACAGAGACAGAAGTAAATCCTCAGTCAGGACTACAGAGAACACAGAAACACATCCTCAGTCAGGACTACAGACACAGAAAGACATCCTCAGTCAGGACTACAGAGAACACAGAAACACATCCTCAGTCAGGATTACAGAGACAGAAAAAAGACATCAATCAGGACTACAGAGACAGAAACACATCCTCAGTCAGGACTACAGAGAACACAGAAACACATCCTCAGTCTGGATTACAGAGAACACAGAAACACATCCTCAGTCAGGACTACAGAGAACACAGAAACACATCCTCATTCAGGACTACAGAGAACACAGAAACACATCCTCAGTCAGGACTACAGAGACAGAAACACATCCTCAGTCAGGACTACAGACAACACACAAACACATCCTCAGTCAGGACTACAGAGACAGAAACACATCCTCAGTCAGGACTACAGAGAACACAGAAACACATCCTCAGTCAGGACTACAGAGAACAGATCCTCAATCAGGACTATAGAGACAGAAAGACGTCCTCAGTCATGACTACAGAGAACACAGAAACACATCCTCAGTCAGGACTACAGACAACACAGAAAAACATCCTCAGTCAGGACTACAGAGACAGAAACACATCCTCAGTCAGGACTACAGAGACAGAAACACATCCTCAGTCATGACTACAGAGACAGAAACACATCCTCAGTCAGGACTACAGACAACACAGAAACACATCCTCAGTCAGGACTAC
Source organism: Oncorhynchus clarkii lewisi (assembly GCF_045791955.1). Classification (NCBI taxonomy): domain Eukaryota; kingdom Metazoa; phylum Chordata; class Actinopteri; order Salmoniformes; family Salmonidae; genus Oncorhynchus; species Oncorhynchus clarkii. Next base: position 47,649,345 of record NC_092176.1, on the reverse strand, counting down.
AGAGAACACAGAAACACATCCTCAGTCAGGACTACAGAGAACACAGAAACACATCCTTAGTCAGGACTACAGAGACAGAAACACATCCTCATTCAGGACTACAGAAAAACAGAATCACATCCTCAGTCAGGACTACAGAGACAGAAACACAACCTCAGTCAGGACTACAGAGAACACAGAAACACATCCTCAGTCAGGACAACAGAGACAGAAACACGTCCTAATTCAGGACTACAGAGACAGAAACACATCCTCAGTCAGGACTACAGAGAACACAGAAACACATCCTCCATCAGGACTACAGAGAACACAAAAACACATCCTCAGTCAGGACTACAGAGACAGAAACACATCCTCATTCAGTACTACAGAGACAGAAACACATCCTCAGTCAGGACTACAGAGAACACAGAAACACATGCTCAGTCAAGACTACAGAGACAGAAACACATCCTCAGTCAGGATTACAGAGAACACAGAAACACATCCTCAGTCAGGACTACAGACACAGAAAGATATCCTCAGTCAGGACTCCAGAGACAGAAACACAACCTCAGTCAGGACTACAGAGACAGAAAAACGACATCAATCAGGACTACAGAGACAGAAACACATCCTCAGTAAGGACTACAGAGAACAAATCCTCAAGCAGGACCACAGAGACAGAAACACATCCTCAGTCAGGACCACAAAGACAGAAACACATGCTCAGTCAGGACTACAGAGACAGAAGTAAATCCTCAGTCAGGACTACAGAGAACACAGAAACACATCCTCAGTCAGGACTACAGACACAGAAAGACATCCTCATTCAGGAATACAGAGAACACAGAAACACATCCTCAGTCAGGATTACAGAGACAGAAAAACGACATCAATCAGGACTACAGAGACAGAAACATATCCTCAGTCAGGACTAAAGAGAACACAGAAACACATCCTCAGTCAGGATTACAGAGAACACAGAAACACATCCTCAGTCAGGACTACAGAGAACACAGAAACACATCCTCATTCAGGACTACAGAGAACACAGAAACACATCCTCAGTCAGGACTACAGAGACAGAAACACATCCTCAGTCAGGACTACAGACAACACACAAACACATCCTCAGTCAGGACTACAGAGACAGAAACACATCCTCAGTCAGGACTACAGAGAACAGATCCTCAATCAGGACTACAGAGACAGAAACACATCCTCGGTCAGGACTACAGAGACAGAAAAACATCCTCAGTCAGGACTACAGAGAACACATCCTCAATCAGAACCACAGAGACAGAAACACATTCTCAGTCAGGACTACAGAGACAGAAACACATACTCAGTCAGGACTACAGAGACAGAAACATATCCACAGTCAGGACTACAGAGACAGAAGTAAGTAAGTCAGGACTACAGAGAACACAGAAACACATCCTCAGTCATGACTACATTGACAGATACACAACCTCAGTCAGGACTACAGAGACAGAAAAACATCGTCAGTCAGGACTACAGAGAAAACATCCTCAATCAGAACCACAGAGACAGAAACACATTCTCAGTCAGGACTACAGAGACAGAAACACATCCTCAGTCAGGACTACAGAGACAGAAACATATCCTCAGTCAGGACTACAGAGACAAAAGTAAATCCTCAGTCAGGACTACATAGAACATAGAAACACATTCTCAGTCAGGACTACAGAGAACACAGAAACACATCCTCAGTCAGGACTACAGAGAACACAGAAACACATCCTCCGTCAGGACTATAGAGACAGAAAGACATCCTCAGTCATGACTACAGAGAACACAGAAACACATCCTCAGTCAGGACTACAGACAACACAGAAAAACATCCTCAGTCAGGACTACAGAGACAGAAACACATCCTCAGTCATGACTACAGAGACAGAAACACATCCTCAGTCAGGACTACAGACAACACAGAAACACATCCTCAGTCAGGACTACAGAGAACACAGAAACACATCCTCAGTCAGGACTACAGAGACAGAAACACATCCTCAGTCAGGACTACAGAGAACACAGAAACACATCCTCAGTCAGGTCTACAGAGAACACAGAAACACATCCTCAGTCAGGACTACAGAGACAGAAACACATCCTCAGTCAGGACTACAGAGAACACAGAAACACATCCTCAGTCAGGACTACAGAGACAGAAACACATCCTCAGTCAGGACTAAAGAGAACACAGAAACACATCCTCAGTCAGGATTACAGAGAACACAGAAACACATCCTCAGTCAGGACTACAGAGAACACAGAAACACATCCTCATTCAGGACTACAGAGAACACAGAAACACATCCTCAGTCAGGACTACAGAGACAGAAAGACATCCTCAGTCAGGATTACAGAGAACACAGAAACACATCCTCTGTCAGGACTACAGACACAGAAAGATATCCTCAGTCAGGACTCCAGAGACAGAAACACAACCTCAGTCAGGACTACAGAGACAGAAAAACGACATCAATCAGGACTACAGAGACAGAAACACATCCTCAGTAAGGACTACAGAGAACAAATCCTCAAGCAGGACCACAGAGACAGAAACACATCCTTAGTCAGGACCACAAAGACAGAAACACATGCTCAGTCAGGACTACAGAGACAGAAGTAAATCCTCAGTCAGGACTACAGAGAACACAGAAACACATCCTCAGTCAGGACTACAGACACAGAAAGACATCCTCAGTCAGGACTACAGAGAACACAGAAACATATCCTCAGTCAGGATTACAGAGACAGAAAAAAGACATCAATCAGGACTACAGAGACAGAAACACATCCTCAGTCAGGACTACAGAGAACACAGAAACACATCCTCAGTCTGGATTACAGAGAACACAGAAACACATCCTCAGTCAGGACTACAGAGAACACAGAAACACATCCTCATTCAGGACTACAGAGAACACAGAAACACATCCTCAGTCAGGACTACAGAGACAGAAACACATCCTCAGTCAGGACTACAGACAACACACAAACACATCCTCAGTCAGGACTACAGAGACAGAAACACATCCTCAGTCAGGACTACAGAGAACACAGAAACACATCCTCAGTCAGGAATACAGAGACAGAAACACATCCTCAGTCAGGACTACAGAGAACAGATCCTCAATCAGGACTACAGAGACAGAAACACATCCTCAGTCAGGACTACAGAGACAGAAAAACATCCTCAGTCAGGACTACAGAGAACACATCCTCAATCAGAACCACAGAGACAGAAACACATTCTCAGTCAGGACTACAGAGACAGAAACACATCCTCAGTCAGGACTACAGAGACAGAAACATATCCTCAGTCAGGACTACAGAGACAGAAGTAAATCCTCAGTCAGGACTACAGAGAACACAGAAACACATTCTCAGTCAGGACTACAGAGAACACAGAAACACATCCTCAGTCAGGACTACAGAGAACACAGAAACACATCCTCAGTCAGGACTATAGAGACAGAAAGACGTCCTCAGTCATGACTACAGAGAACACAGAAACACATCCTCAGTCAGGACTACAGACAACACAGAAAAACATCCTCAGTCAGGACTACAGAGACAGAAACACATCCTCAGTCAGGACTACAGAGACAGAAACACATCCTCAGTCATGACTACAGACAACACAGAAACACATCCTCAGTCAGGACTACAGAGAACACAGAAACACATCCTCAGTCAGGACTACAGAGAACACAGAAACACATCCTTAGTCAGGACTACAGAGACAGAAACACATCCTCATTCAGGACTACAGAAAAACAGAATCACATCCTCAGTCAGGACTACAGAGACAGAAACACAACCTCAGTCAGGACTACAGAGAACACAGAAACACATCCTCAGTCAGGACAACAGAGACAGAAACACGTCCTAATTCAGGACTACAGAGACAGAAACACATCCTCAGTCAGGACTACAGAGAACACAGAAACACATCCTCCATCAGGACTACAGAGAACACAAAAACACATCCTAAGTCAGGACTACAGAGACAGAAACACATCCTCAGTCAGGACTACAGAGAACACAGAAACACATGATCAGTCAGGACTACAGAGACAGAAACACATCCTCAGTCAGGATTACAGAGAATTTTTTTTTTATTTTTTTTTTATTTTACCTTTATTTAACCAGGCAAGTCAGTTAAGAACAAATTCTTATTTTCAATGACGGCCTGGGAACAGTGGGTTAACTGCCTGTTCAGGGGCAGAACGACAGATTTGTACCTTGTCAGCTCGGGGGTTTGAACTCACAACCTTCCGGTTACTAGTCCGACGCTCTAACCACTAGGCTACCCTGCCGCCCCAGAACACAGAAACACATCCTCAGTCAGGACTACAGACACAGAAAGATATCCTCAGTCAGGACTCCAGAGACAGAAACACAACCTCAGTCAGGACTACAGAGACAGAAAAACGACATCAATCAGGACTACAGAGACAGAAACACATCCTCAGTAAGGACTACAGAGAACAAATCCTCAAGCAGGACCACAGAGACAGAAACACATCCTCAGTCAGGACCACAAAGACAGAAACACATGCTCAGCCAGGACTACAGAGACAGAAGTAAATCCTCAGTCAGGACTACAGAGAACACAGAAACACATCCTCAGTCAGGACTACAGACACAGAAAGACATCCTCAGTCAGGAATACAGAGAACACAGAAACACATCCTCAGTCAGGATTACAGAGACAGAAAAACGACATCAATCAGGACTACAGAGACAGAAACATATCCTCAGTCAGGACTAAAGAGAACACAGAAACACATCCTCAGTCAGGATTACAGAGAACACAGAAACACATCCTCAGTCAGGACTACAGAGAACACAGAAACACATCCTCATTCAGGACTACAGAGAACACAGAAACACATCCTCAGTCAGGACTACAGAGACAGAAACACATCCTCAGTCAGGACTACAGACAACACACAAACACATCCTCAGTCAGGACTACAGAGACAGAAACACATCCTCAGTCAGGACTACAGAGAACACAGAAACACATCCTCAGTCAGGACTACAGAGACAGAAAAACATCCTCAGTCAGGACTACAGAGAACACATCCTCAATCAGAACCACAGAGACAGAAACACATTCTCAGTCAGGACTACAGAGACAGAAACACATACTCAGTCAGGACTACAGAGACAGAAACATATCCTCAGTCAGGACTATAGAGACAGAAGTAAATCCTCAGTCAGGACTACAGAGAACACAGAAACACATTCTCAGTCAGGACTACAGAGAACACAGAAACACATCCTCAGTCAGGACTACAGAGAACACAGAAACACATCCTCAGTCAGGACTATAGAGACAGAAAGACGTCCTCAGTCATGACTACAGAGAACACAGAAACACATCCTCAGTCAGGACTACAGACAACACAGAAAAGCATCCTCAGTCAGGACTACAGAGACAGAAACACATCCTCAGTCAGGACTACAGAGACAGAAACACATCCTCAGTCATGACTACAGAGACAGAAACACATCCTCAGTCAGGACTACAGACAACACAGAAACACATCCTCAGACAGGACTACAGAGAACACAGAAACACATCCTCAGTCAGGACTACAGAGAACACAGAAACACATCCTCATTCAGGACTTCAGAGAACACAGAAACACATCCTCAGTCAGGACTACAGAGAACACAGAAACACATCCTTAGTCAGGACTACAGAGACAGAAACACATCCTCAGTCAGGACTACAGAAAAACAGAAACACATCCTCAGTCAGGACTACAGAGACAGAAACACAACCTCAGTCAGGACTACAGAGAACACAGAAACACATCCTCAGTCAGGACAATAGAGACAGAAACACATCCTAATTCAGGACTACAGAGACAGAAACACATCCTCAGTCAGGACTACAGAGAACAAATCCTCAAGCAGGACCACAGAGACAGAAACACATCCTTAGTCAGGACCACAAAGACAGAAACACATGCTCAGTCAGGACTACAGAGACAGAAGTAAATCCTCAGTCAGGACTACAGAGAACACAGAAACACATCCTCAGTCAGGACTACAGACACAGAAAGACATCCTCAGTCAGGACTACAGAGAACACAGAAACACATCCTCAGTCAGGATTACAGAGACAGAAAAAAGACATCAATCAGGACTACAGAGACAGAAACACATCCTCAGTCAGGACTACAGAGAACACAGAAACACATCCTCAGTCTGGATTACAGAGAACACAGAAACACATCCTCAGTCAGGACTACAGAGAACACAGAAACACATCCTCATTCAGGACTACAGAGAACACAGAAACACATCCTCAGTCAGGACTACAGAGACAGAAACACATCCTCAGTCAGGACTACAGACAACACACAAACACATCCTCAGTCAGGACTACAGAGACAGAAACACATCCTCAGTCAGGACTACAGAGAACACAGAAACACATCCTCAGTCAGGAATACAGAGACAGAAACACATCCTCAGTCAGGACTACAGAGAACAGATCCTCAATCAGGACTACAGAGACAGAAACACATCCTCAGTCAGGACTACAGAGACAGAAAAACATCCTCAGTCAGGACTACAGAGAACACATCCTCAATCAGAACCACAGAGACAGAAACACATTCTCAGTCAGGACTACAGAGACAGAAACACATCCTCAGTCAGGACTACAGAGACAGAAACATATCCTCAGTCAGGACTACAGAGACAGAAGTAAATCCTCAGTCAGGACTACAGAGAACACAGAAACACATTCTCAGTCAGGACTACAGAGAACACAGAAACACATCCTCAGTCAGGACTACAGAGAACACAGAAACACATCCTCAGTCAGGACTATAGAGACAGAAAGACGTCCTCAGTCATGACTACAGAGAACACAGAAACACATCCTCAGTCAGGACTACAGACAACACAGAAAAACATCCTCAGTCAGGACTACAGAGACAGAAACACATCCTCAGTCAGGACTACAGAGACAGAAACACATCCTCAGTCATGACTACAGAGACAGAAACACATCCTCAGTCAGGACTACAGACAACACAGAAACACATCCTCAGTCAGGACTACAGAGAACACAGAAACACATCCTCAGTCAGGACTACAGAGAACACAGAAACACATCCTTAGTCAGGACTACAGAGACAGAAACACATCCTCATTCAGGACTACAGAAAAACAGAATCACATCCTCAGTCAGGACTACAGAGACAGAAACACAACCTCAGTCAGGACTACAGAGAACACAGAAACACATCCTCAGTCAGGACAACAGAGACAGAAACACGTCCTAATTCAGGACTACAGAGACAGAAACACATCCTCAGTCAGGACTACAGAGAACACAGAAACACATCCTCCATCAGGACTACAGAGAACACAAAAACACATCCTAAGTCAGGACTACAGAGACAGAAACACATCCTCATTCAGTACTACAGAGACAGAAACACATCCTCAGTCAGGACTACAGAGAACACAGAAACACATGATCAGTCAGGACTACAGAGACAGAAACACATCCTCAGTCAGGATTACAGAGAACACAGAAACACATCCTCAGTCAGGACTACAGACACAGAAAGATATCCTCAGTCAGGACTCCAGAGACAGAAACACAACCTCAGTCAGGACTACAGAGACAGAAAAACGACATCAATCAGGACTACAGAGACAGAAACACATCCTCAGTAAGGACTACAGAGAACAAATCCTCAAGCAGGACCACAGAGACAGAAACACATCCTCAGTCAGGACCACAAAGACAGAAACACATGCTCAGCCAGGACTACAGAGACAGAAGTAAATCCTCAGTCAGGACTACAGAGAACACAGAAACACATCCTCAGTCAGGACTACAGACACCGAAAGACATCCTCAGTCAGGAATACAGAGAACACAGAAACACATCCTCAGTCAGGATTACAGAGACAGAAAAACGACATCAATCAGGACTACAGAGACAGAAACATATCCTCAGTCAGGACTAAAGAGAACACAGAAACACATCCTCAGTCAGGATTACAGAGAACACAGAAACACATCCTCAGTCAGGACTACAGAGAACACAGAAACACATCCTCATTCAGGACTACAGAGAACACAGAAACACATCCTCAGTCAGGACTACAGAGACAGAAACACATCCTCAGTCAGGACTACAGACAACACACAAACACATCCTCAGTCAGGACTACAGAGACAGAAACACATCCTCAGTCAGGACTACAGAGAACACAGAAACACATCCTCAGTCAGGAATACAGAGACAGAAACACATCCTCAGTCAGGACTACAGAGAACAGATCCTCAATCAGGACTACAGAGACAGAAACACATCCTCAGTCAGGACTACAGAGACAGAAAAACATCCTCAGTCAGGACTACAGAGAACACATCCTCAATCAGAACCACAGAGACAGAAACACATTCTCAGTCAGGACTACAGAGACAGAAACACATACTCAGTCAGGACTACAGAGACAGAAACATATCCTCAGTCAGGACTACAGAGACAGAAGTAAATCCTCAGTCAGGACTACAGAGAACACAGAAACACATTCTCAGTCAGGACTACAGAGAACACAGAAACACATCCTCAGTCAGGACTACAGAGAACACAGAAACACATCCTCAGTCAGGACTATAGAGACAGAAAGACGTCCTCAGTCATGACTACAGAGAACACAGAAACACATCCTCAGTCAGGACTACAGACAACACAGAAAAGCATCCTCAGTCAGGACTACAGAGACAGAAACACATCCTCAGTCAGGACTACAGAGACAGAAACACATCCTCAGTCATGACTACAGAGACAGAAACACATCCTCAGTCAGGACTACAGACAACACAGAAACACATCCTCAGACAGGACTACAGAGAACACAGAAACACATCCTCAGTCAGGACTACAGAGAACACAGAAACACATCCTCATTCAGGACTTCAGAGAACACAGAAACACATCCTCAGTCAGGACTACAGAGAACACAGAAACACATCCTTAGTCAGGACTACAGAGACAGAAACACATCCTCAGTCAGGACTACAGAAAAACAGAAACACATCCTCAGTCAGGACTACAGAGACAGAAACACAACCTCAGTCAGGACTACAGAGAACACAGAAACACATCCTCAGTCAGGACAATAGAGACAGAAACACATCCTAATTCAGGACTACAGAGACAGAAACACATCCTCAGTCAGGACTACAGAGAACACAGAAACACATCCTCCATCAGGACTACAGAGAACACAAAAACACATCCTCAGTCAGGACTACAGAGACAGAAACACATCCTCATTCAGGACTACAGAGACAGAAACACATCCTCAGTCAGGACTACAGAGAACACAGAAACACATCCTCAGTCAGGACTACAGAGAACACAGAAACACATCCTCAGTCAGGACTACAGAGAACACAGAAACACATCCTCAGTCAGGACTACAGAGACAGAAACACATCCTCAGTCAGGACTACAGAGACAGAAGCACATCCTCAGTCAGGACTACAGAGAACACAGAAACACATCCTCAGTCATGACTACATTGACAGATGCACAACCTCAGTCAGGACTACAGAGACAGAAAAACATCGTCAGTCAGGACTACAGAGAACACATCCTCAATCAGAACCACAGAGACAGAAACACATTCTCAGTCAGGACTACAGAGACAGAAACACATCCTCAGTCAGGACTACAGAGACAGAAACATATCCTCAGTCAGGACTACAGAGACAAAAGTAAATCCTCAGTCAGGACTACAGAGAACATAGAAACACATTCTCAGTCAGGACTACAGAGAACACAGAAACACATCCTCAGTCAGGACTACAGAGAACACAGAAACACATCCTCAGTCAGGACTATAGAGACAGAAAGACATCCTCAGTCATGACTACAGAGAACACAGAAACACATCCTCAGTCAGGACTACAGACAACACAGAAAAACATCCTCAGTCAGGACTACAGAGACAGAAACACATCCTAAGTCATGACTACAGAGACAGAAACACATCCTCAGTCAGGACTACAGACAACACAGAAACACATCCTCAGTCAGGACTACAGAGAACACAGAAACACATCCTCAGTCAGGTCTACAGAGAACACAGAAACACATCCTCAGTCAGGACTACAGAGACAGAAACACATCCTCAGTCAGGACTACAGAGAACACAGAAACACATCCTCAGTCAGGACTACAGAGACACACATCCTCAGTCAGGACTAAAGAGAACACAGAAACACATCCTCAGTCAGGATTACAGAGAACACAGAAACACATCCTCAGTCAGGACTACAGAGAACACAGAAACACATCCTCATTCAGGACTACAGAGAACACAGAAACACATCCTCAGTCAGGACTACAGAGACAGAAACACATCCTCAGTCAGGACTACAGACAACACACAAACACATCCTCAGTCAGGACTACAGAGACAGAAACACATCCTCAGTCAGGACTACAGAGAACACAGAAACACATCCTCAGTCAGGAATACAGAGACAGAAACACATCCTCAGTCAGGACTGCAGAGACAGAAACACATCCTCAGTCAGGACTACAGAGACAGAAACACATCCTCAGTCAGGACTACAGAGACAGAAACACATCCTCAGTCATGACTACATTGACAGATACACATCCTCAGTCAGGACTACAGAGAACACAGAAACACATCCTCAGTCAGGACTACAGAGACAAAAACACATCCTCAGTCATGACTACAGAGACAAAAACACATCCTCAGTCAGGACAACAGAGACAGAAACACATCCTCAGTCAGGACTACAGAGAACACAGAAACACATCCTCAGTCAGGACTACAGAGAACACATCCTCAGTCTGGTCTACAGAGAACACAGAAACACATCCTCCTTCAGGACTACAGAGAACACAGAAACAAATGCACAGTCAGGACTACAGAGACAGAAACACATCCTCAGTCAGGACTACAGAGAACACAGAAACACATCCTCAGTAAAATACTACAGAGACAGAAACATATCCTCCGTCAGAACTACAGAGAACACAGAAACACATCCTCAGTCAGGACTACAGACAACACAGAAACACATCCTCAGTCAGGACTACAGAGACAGAAACACATCCTCAGTCAGGACTACAGAGACAGAAACACATCCTCAGTCATGACTACATTGACAGATACACATTCTCAGTCAGGACTACAGACAACACAGAAACACATCCTCAGTCAGGACTACAGAGAACACAGAAACACATGCTCAGTCAGGACTACAGAGACAGAAACACATCCTCAGTCAGGATTACAGAGAACACAGAAACACATCCTCAGTCAGGACTACAGACACAGAAAGACATCCTCAGTCAGGACTCCAGAGACAGAAACACAACCTCAGTCAGGACTACAGAGACAGAAAAACGACATCAATCAGGACTACAGAGACAGAAACACATCCTCAGTAAGGACTACAGAGAACAAATCCTCAAGCAGGACCACAGAGACAGAAACACATCCTCAGTCAGGACCACAAAGACAGAAACACATGCTCAGTCAGGACTACAGAGACAGAAGTAAATCCTCAGTCAGGACTTAGAGAACACAGAAACACATCCTCAGTCAGGACTACAGACACAGAAAGACATCCTCAGTCAGGACTCCAGAGACAGAAAAACAACATCAATCATGACTACAGAGACAGAAACACATCCTCAGTCAGGACTACAGAGAACACAGAAACACATCCTCAGTCAGGATTACAGAGAACACAGAAACACATCCTCAGTCAGGACTACAGAGAACACAGAAACACATCCTCATTCAAGACTACAGAGAACACAGAAACACATCCTCAGTCAGGACTACAGAGACAGAAACACATCCTCAGTCAGGACTACAGACAACACACAAACACATCCTCAGTCAGGACTACAGAGACAGAAACACATCCTCAGTCAGGACTACAGAGAACACAGAAACACATCCTCAGTCAGGACTACAGAGACAGAAACACATCCTCAGTCAGGACAACAGAGAACACATCCTCAATAAGGAATACAGAGACAGAAACACATCCTCAGTCAGGACTACAGAGACAGAAAAACATCCTCAGGCAGGACTACAGAGAACACATCCTCAATCAGAACCACAGAGACAGAAACACATTCTCAGTCAGGACTACAGAGACAGAAACACATCCTCAGTCAGGACTACAGAGACAGAAAAACATCCTCAGGCAGGACTACAGAGAACACATCCTCAATCAGAACCACAGAGACAGAAACACATTCTCAGTCAGGACTACAGAGACAGAAGTAAATCCTCAGTCAGGACTACAGAGAACACAGAAACACATTCTCAGTCAGGACTACAGAGAACACAGAAACACATCCTCATTCAGGACTACAGAGAACACAGAAACACATCCTCAGTCAGGACTACAGAGACAGAAACACATCCTCAGTCAGGACTACAGACAACACACAAACACATCCCCAGTCAGGACTACAGAGACAGAAACACATCCTCAGTCAGGACTACAGAGAACACAGAAACACATCCTCAGTCAGGAATACAGAGACAGAAACACATCCTCAGTCAGGACTACAGAGAACAGATCCTCAATCAGGACTACAGAGACAGAAACACATCCTCAGTCAGGACTACAGAGACAGAAAAACATCCTCAGTCAGGACTACAGAGAACACATCCTCAATCAGAACCACAGAGACAGAAACACATTCTCAGTCAGGACTACAGAGACAGAAACACATCCTCAGTCAGGACTACAGAGACAGAAACATATCCTCAGTCAGGACTACAGAGACAGAAGTAAATCCTCAGTCAGGACTACAGAGAACACAGAAACACATTCTCAGTCAGGACTACAGAGAACACAGAAACACATCCTCAGTCAGGACTACAGAGAACACAGAAACACATCCTCAGTCAGGACTATAGAGACAGAAAGACGTCCTCAGTCATGACTACAGAGAACACAGAAACACATCCTCAGTCAGGACTACAGACAACACAGAAAAACATCCTCAGTCAGGACTACAGAGACAGAAACACATCCTCAGTCAGGACTACAGAGACAGAAACACATCCTCAGTCATGACTACAGAGACAGAAACAGAATCCTCAGTCAGGACTACAGACAACACAGAAACACATCCTCAGACAGGACTACAGAGAACACAGAAACACATCCTCAGTCAGGACTACAGAGAACACAGAAACACATCCTCAGTCAGGACTACAGAGAACACAGAAACACATCCTCAGTCAGGACTACAGAGAACACAGAAACACATCCTTAGTCAGGACTACAGAGACAGAAACACATCCTCAGTCAGGACTACAGAAAAACAGAAACACATCCTCAGTCAGGACTACAGAGACAGAAACACAACCTCAGTCAGGACTACAGAGAACACAGAAACACATCCTCAGTCAGGACAACAGAGACAGAAACACATCCTAATTCAGGACTACAGAGACAGAAACACATCCTCAGTCAGGACAACAGAGACAGAAACACATCCTACATCAGGACTACAGAGAACACAAAAACACATCCTCCGTCAGGACTACAGAGACAGAAACACATCCTCATTCAGGACTACAGAGACAGAAACACATCCTCAGTCAGGACTACAGAGAACACAGAAACACATCCTCAGTCAGGACTACAGAGAACACAGAAACACATCCTCAGTCAGGACTACAGAGAACACAGAAACACATCCTCAGTCAGGACTACAGAGACAGAAACACATCCTCAGTCAGGACTACAGAGACAGAAGCACATCCTCAGTCAGGACTACAGAGAACACAGAAACACATCCTCAGTCATGACTACATTGACAGATACACAACCTCAGTCAGGACTACAGAGACAGAAAAACATCGTCAGTCAGGACTACAGAGAACACATCCTCAATCAGAACCACAGAGACAGAAACACATTCTCAGTCAGGACTACAGAGACAGAAACACATCCTCAGTCAGGACTACAGAGACAGAAACATATCCTCAGTCAGGACTACAGAGACAGAAGTAAATCCTCAGTCAGGACTACAGAGACAGAAACATATCCTCAGTCAGGACTACAGAGACAGAAGTAAATCCTCAGTCAGGACTACAGAGAACATAGAAACACATTCTCAGTCAGGACTACAGAGAACACAGAAACACATCCTCAGTCAGGACTACAGAGAACACAGAAACACATCCTCAGTCAGGACTATAGAGACAGAAAGACATCCTCAGTCATGACTACAGAGAACACAGAAACACATCCTCAGTCAGGACTACAGACAACACAGAAAAACATCCTCAGTCAGGACTACAGAGACAGAAACACATCCTCAGTCATGACTACAGAGACAGAAACACATCCTCAGTCAGGACTACAGACAACACAGAAACACATCCTCAGTCAGGACTACAGAGAACACAGAAACACATCCTCAGTCAGGACTACAGAGACAGAAACACATCCTCAGTCAGGACTACAGAGAACACAGAAACACATCCTCAGTCAGGACTACAGAGAACACAAAAACACATCCTCAGTCAGGACTACAGAGACAGAAACACATCCTCAGTCAGGACTACAGAGAACACAGAAACACATCCCCAGTCAGGACTACAGAGACAGAAACACATCCTCAGTCAGGACTAAAGAGAACACAGAAACACATCCTCAGTCAGGATTACAGAGAACACAGAAACACATCCTCAGTCAGGACTACAGAGAACACAGAAACACATCCTCATTCAGGACTACAGAGAACACAGAAACACATCCTCAGTCAGGACTACAGAGACAGAAACACATCATCAGTCAGGACTACAGACAACACACAAACACATCCTCAGTCAGGACTACAGAGACAGAAACACATCCTCAGTCAGGACTACAGAGAACACAGAAACACATCCTCAGTCAGGAATACAGAGACAGAAACACATCCTCAGTCAGGACTACAGAGAACAGATCCTCAAACAGGACTACAGAGACAGAAACACATCCTCAGTCAGGACTACAGAGACAGAAAAACATCCTCAGTCAGGACTACAGAGAACACATCATCAATCAGAACCACAGAGACAGAAACACATTCTCAGTCAGGACTACAGAGACAGAAACACATCCTCAGTCAGGACTACAGAGACAGAAACATATCCTCAGTCAGGACTACAGAGACAGAAGTAAATCCTCAGTCAGGACTACAGAGAACACAGAAACACAATCTCAGTCAGGACTACAGAGAACACAGAAACACATCCTCAGTCAGGACTACAGAGAACACAGAAACACATCCTCAGTCAGGACTACAGAGAACACAGAAACACATCCTCAGTCAGGACTACAGAGAACACAGAAACACATCCTTAGTCAGGACTACAGAGACAGAAACACATCCTCAGTCAGGACTACAGAAAAACAGAAACACATCCTCAGTCAGGACTACAGAGACAGAAACACAACCTCAGTCAGGACTACAGAGAACACAGAAACACATCCTCAGTCAGGACAACAGAGACAGAAACACATCCTAATTCAGGACTACAGAGACAGAAACACATCCTCAGTCAGGACTACAGAGAACACAGAAACACATCCTCCATCAGGACTACAGAGAACACAAAAACACATCCTCAGTCAGGACTACAGAGACAGAAACACATCCTCATTCAGGACTACAGAGGCAGAAACACATCCTCAGTCAGGACTACAGAGAACACAGAAACACATCCTCAGTCAGGACTACAGAGAACACAGAAACACATCCTCAGTCAGGACTACAGAGAACACAGAAACACATCCTCAGTCAGGACTACAGAGACAGAAACACATCCTCAGTCAGGACTACAGAGACAGAAGCACATCCTCAGTCAGGACTACAGAGAACACAGAAACACATCCTCAGTCATGACTACATTGACAGATACACAACCTCAGTCAGGACTACAGAGACAGAAAAACATCGTCAGTCAGGACTACAGAGAACACATCCTCAATCAGAACCACAGAGACAGAAACACATTCTCAGTCAGGACTACAGAGACAGAAACACATCCTCAGTCAGGACTACAGAGACAAAAACATATCCTCAGTCAGGACTACAGAGACAGAAGTAAATCCTCAGTCAGGACTACAGAGAACATAGAAACACATTCTCAGTCAGGACTACAGAGAACACAGAAACACATCCTCAGTCAGGACTACAGAGAACACAGAAACACATCCTCAGTCAGGACTATAGAGACAGAAAGACATCCTCAGTCATGACTACAGAGAACACAGAAACACATCCTCAGTCAGGACTACAGACAACACAGAAAAACATCCTCAGTCAGGACTACAGAGACAGAAACACATCCTCAGTCATGACTACAGAGACAGAAACACATCCTCAGTCAGGACTACAGACAACACAGAAACACATCCTCAGTCAGGACTACAGAGAACACAGAAACACATCCTCAGTCAGGACTACAGAGACAGAAACACATCATCAGTCAGGACTACAGAGAACACAGAAACACATCCTCAGTCAGGACTACAGAGAACACAGAAACACATCCTCAGTCAGGACTACAGAGACAGAAACACATCCTCAGTCAGGACTACAGACAACACAGAAACACATCCTCAGTCAGGACTACAGAGACAGAAACACATCCTCAGTCAGGATTACAGAGAACACAGAAACACATCCTCAGTCAGGACTACAGAGACAGAAACACATCCTCAGTCAGATGTGCAGAGACAGAAACACATCCTCAGTCAGGACTACAGAGACAGAAACACATCCTCAGTCAGGACTACAGAGACAGAAACACATCCTCAGTCATGACTACATTGACAGATACACATCCTCAGTCAGGACTACAGAGAACACAGAAACACATCCTCAGTCAGGACTACAGAGACAAAAACACATCCTCAGTCATGACTACAGAGACAAAAACACATCCTCAGTCAGGACAACAGAGACAGAAACACATCCTCAGTCAGGACTACAGAGAACACAGAAACACATCCTCAGTCAGGACTACAGAGAACACATCCTCAGTCTGGTCTACAGAGAACACAGAAACACATCCTCATTCAGGACTACAGAGAACACAGAAACAAATGCACAGTCAGGACTACAGAGACAGAAACACATCCTCAGTCAGGACTACAGAGAACACAGAAACACATCCTCAGTAAAATACTACAGAGACAGAAACATATCCTCCGTCAGAACTACAGAGAACACAGAAACACATCCTCAGTCAGGACTACAGACAACACAGAAACACATCCTCAGTCATGACTACATTGACAGATACACATTCTCAGTCAGGACTACAGACAACACAGAAACACATCCTCAGTCAGGACTACAGAGAACACAGAAACACATGCTCAGTCAGGACTACAGAGACAGAAACACATCCTCAGTCAGGATTACAGAGAACACAGAAACACATCCTCAGTCAGGACTACAGACACAGAAAGACATCCTCAGTCAGGACTCCAGAGACAGAAACACAAACTCAGTCAGGACTACAGAGACAGAAAAACGACATCAATCAGGACTACAGAGACAGAAACACATCCTCAGTAAGGACTACAGAGAACAAATCCTCAAGCAGGACCACAGAGACAGAAACACATCCTCAGTCAGGACCACAAAGACAGAAACACATGCTCAGTCAGGACTACAGAGACAGAAGTAAATCCTCAGTCAGGACTACAGAGAACACAGAAACACATCCTCAGTCAGGACTGCAGACACAGAGAGACATCCTCAGTCAGGACTCCAGAGACAGAAACACAACCTCAGTCAGGACTACAGAGACAGAAAAACAACATCAATCAGGACTACAGAGACAGAAACACATCCTCAGTCAGGACTACAGAGAACACAGAAACACATCCTCAGTCAGGATTACAGAGAACACAGAAACACATCCTCAGTCAGGACTACAGAGAACACAGAAACACATCCTCATTCAGGACTACAGAGAACACAGAAACACATCCTCAGTCAGGACTACAGAGACAGAAACACATCCTCAGTCAGGACTACAGACAACACACAAACACATCCTCAGTCAGGACTACAGAGACAGAAACACATCCTCAGTCAGGACTACAGAGAACACAGAAACACATCCTCAGTCAGGACTACAGAGACAGAAACACATCCTCAGTCAGGACAACAGAGAACACATCCTCAATAAGGAATACAGAGACAGAAACACGTCCTCAGTCAGGACTACAGAGACAGAAAAACATCCTCAGGCAGGACTACAGAGAACACATCCTCAATCAGAACCACAGAGACAGAAACACATTCTCAGTCAGGACTACAGAGACAGAAACACATCCTCAGTCAGGACTACAGAGACAGAAACATATCCTCAGTCAGGACTACAGAGACAGAAGTAAATCCTCAGTCAGGACTACAGAGAACACAGAAACACATTCTCAGTCAGGACTACAGAGAACACAGAAACACATCCTCAGTCAGGACTACAGAGAACACAGAAACACATCCTCAGTCAGGACTATAGAGACAGAAAGACGTCCTCAGTCATGACTACAGAGAACACAGAAACACATCCTCAGTCAGGACTACAGACAACACAGAAAAACATCCTCAGTCAGGACTACAGAGACAGAAACACATCCTCAGTCAGGACTACAGAGACAGAAACACATCCTCAGTCATGACTACAGAGACAGAAACACATCCTCAGTCAGGACTACAGACAACACAGAAACACATCCTCAGACAGGACTACAGAGACAGAAACACATCCTCAGTCAGGACTACAGAGACAGAAAAACATCCTCAGTCAGGACTACAGAGAACACAGAAACACATTCTCAGTCAGGACTACAGAGAACACAGAAACACATCCTCAGTCAGGACTACAGAGAACACAGAAACACATCCTCAGTCAGGACTATAGAGACAGAAAGACGTCCTCAGTCATGACTACAGAGAACACAGAAACACATCCTCAGTCAGGACTACAGACAACACAGAAAAACATCCTCAGTCAGGACTACAGAGACAGAAACACATCCTCAGTCAGGACTACAGAGACAGAAACACATCCTCAGTCATGACTACAGAGACAGAAACACATCCTCAGTCAGGACTACAGACAACACAGAAACACATCCTCAGACAGGACTACAGAGAACACAGAAACACATCCTCAGTCAGGACTACAGAGAACACAGAAACACATCCTCAGTCAGGACTACAGAGAACACAGAAACACATCCTCAGTCAGGACTACAGAGAACACAGAAACACATCCTTAGTCAGGACTACAGAGACAGAAACACATCCTCAGTCAGGACTACAGAAAAACAGAAACACATCCTCAGTCAGGACTACAGAGACAGAAACACAACCTCAGTCAGGACTACAGAGAACACAGAAACACATCCTCAGTCAGGACAACAGAGACAGAAACACATCCTAATTCAGGACTACAGAGACAGAAACACATCCTCAGTCAGGACTACAGAGAACACAGAAACACATCCTCCATCAGGACTACAGAGAACACAAAAACACATCCTCATTCAGGACTACAGAGACAGAAACACATCCTTATTCAGGACTACAGAGACAGAAACACATCCTTATTCAGGACTGCAGAGACAGAAACACATCCTCAGTCAGGACTACAGAGAACACAGAAACACATCCTCAGTCAGGACTACAGAGAACACAGAAACACATCCTCAGTCAGGACTACAGAGAACACAGAAACACATCCTCAGTCAGGACTACAGAGACAGAAACACATCCTCAGTCAGGACGACAGAGACAGAAGCACATCCTCAGTCAGGACTACAGAGAACACAGAAACACATCCTCAGTCATGACTACATTGACATATACACAACCTCAGTCAGGACTACAGAGACAGAAACACATCCTCAGTCAGGACTACAGAGACAGAAACATATCCTCATTTAGGACTACAGAGACAGAAGTAAATCCTCAGTCAGGACTACAGAGAACATAGAAACACATTCTCAGTCAGGACTACAGAGAACACAGAAACACATCCTCAGTCAGGACTACAGAGAACACAGAAACACATCCTCAGTCAGGACTATAGAGACAGAAAGACATCCTCAGTCATGACTACAGAGAACACAGAAAAACATCCTCAGTCAGGACTACAGAGACAGAAACACATCCTCAGTCAGGACTACAGAGACAGAAACACATCCTCAGTCATGACTACAGAGACAGAAACACATCCTCAGTCAGGACTACAGACAACACAGAAACACATCCTCAGACAGGACTACAGAGAACACAGAAACACATCCTCAGTCAGGACTACAGAGAACACAGAAACACATCCTCAGTCAGGACTACAGAGAACACAGAAACACATCCTCAGTCAGGACTACAGAGAACACAGAAACACATCCTTAGTCAGGACTACAGAGACAGAAACACATCCTCAGTCAGGACTACAGAAAAACAGAAACACATCCTCAGTCAGGACTACAGAGACAGAAACACAACCTCAGTCAGGACTACAGAGAACACAGAAACACATCCTCAGTCAGGACAACAGAGACAGAAACACATCCTAATTCAGGACTACAGAGACAGAAACACATCCTCAGTCAGGACTACAGAGAACACAGAAACACATCCTCCATCAGGACTACAGAGAACACAAAAACACATCCTCATTCAGGACTACAGAGACAGAAACACATCCTTATTCAGGACTACAGAGACAGAAACACATCCTTATTCAGGACTACAGAGACAGAAACACATCCTCAGTCAGGACTACAGAGAACACAGAAACACATCCTCAGTCAGGACTACAGAGAACACAGAAACACATCCTCAGTCAGGACTACAGAGAACACAGAAACACATCCTCAGTCAGGACTACAGAGACAGAAACACATCCTCAGTCAGGACGACAGAGACAGAAGCACATCCTCAGTCAGGACTACAGAGAACACAGAAACACATCCTCAGTCATGACTACATTGACATATACACAACCTCAGTCAGGACTACAGAGACAGAAAAAACATCCTCAGTCAGGACTACAGAGAACACATCCTCAATCAGAACCACAGAGACAGAAACACATTCTCAGTCAGGACTACAGAGACAGAAACACATCCTCAGTCAGGACTACAGAGACAGAAACATATCCTCATTTAGGACTACAGAGACAGAAGTAAATCCTCAGTCAGGACTACAGAGAACATAGAAACACATTCTCAGTCAGGACTACAGAGAACACAGAAACACATCCTCAGTCAGGACTACAGAGAACACAGAAACACATCCTCAGTCAGGACTATAGAGACAGAAAGACATCCTCAGTCATGACTACAGAGAACACAGAAACACATCCTCAGTCAGGACTACAGACAACACAGAAAAACATCCTCAGTCAGGACTACAGAGACACATCCTCAGTCATGACTACAGAGACAGAAACACATCCTCAGTCAGGACTACAGACAACACAGAAACACATCCTCAGTCAGGACTACAGAGAACACAGAAACACATCCTCAGTCAGGACTACAGAGACAGAAACACATCCTCAGTCAGGACTACAGAGAACACAGAAACACATCCTCATTCAGGACTACAGAGAACACAGAAACACATCTTCAGTCAGGACTACAGAGACAGAAACACATCCTCAGTCAGGACTACAGAGAACACAGAAACACATCCTCAGTCAGGACTACAGACAACACAGAAACACATCCTAAGTCAGGACTACAGAGACAGAAACACAACCTCAGTCAGGACTACATAGAACATAGAAACACATCCTCATTCAGGACTACAGAGAACACAAAAACACATCCTCAGTCAGGACAACAGAGACAGAAACACATCCTAATTCAGGACTACAGAGACAGAAACACATCCTCAGTCAGGACTACAGAGAACACAGAAACACATCCTCCATCAGGACTACAGAGAACACAAAAACACATCCTCAGTCAGGACTACAGAGACAGAAACACATCCTCTTTCAGGACTACAGAGACAGAAACACATCCTCAGTCAGGACTACAGAGAACACAGAAACACATCCTCAGTCAGGACTACAGAGAACACAGAAACACATCCTCAGTCAGGACTACAGAGAACACAGAAACACATCCTCAGTCAGGACTACAGAGACAGAAACACATCCTCAGTCAGGACTACAGAGACAGAAACACATCCTCAGTCAGGACTACAGACAACACAGAAACACATCCTAAGTCAGGACTACAGAGACAGAAACACAACCTCAGTCAGGACTACAGAGAACATAGAAACACATCCTCAGTCAGGACTACAGAGAACACAAAAACACATCCTCAGTCAGGACTACAGAGACAGAAACACATCCTCATTCAGGTCTTCAGAGAACACAGAAACACATCCTCAGTCAGGACTACAGAGAACACAAAAACACATCCTCAGTCAGGACTACAGAGACAGAAACACATCCTCATTCAGGACTACAGAGACAGAAACACATCCTCAGTCAGGACTACAGAGAACACCGAAAAACATCCTCAGTCAGGACTAAAGAGACAGAAACACATCCTAAGTCAGGACTACAGAGACAGAGAACACATCCTCAGTCTGGTCTACAGAGAACACAGAAACACATCCTCATTCAGGACTACAGAGAACACAGAAACACATCCTCAGTCAGGACTACAGAGAACACAGAAACACATACACAGTCAGGACTACAGAGACAGAAACACATCCTCATTCAGGACTACAGAGAACACAGAAACACATCCTCAGTCAGGACTACAGAGAACACAGAAACACATCCTCAGTCAGGAGTACAGAGACAAAAACACATAATCAGTCATGACTACATAGACAGTAAAACACCCTCATTCAGGACTACAGAGAACACAGAAACACATCCACAGTCAGGACTACAGAGACAGAAACACATCCTCAGTCAGGACTACAGAGAACACAGAAACACATCCTCAGTAAAAGACTACTGAGACAGAAACATATCCTCAGTCAGGACTACAGAGAACACAGAAACACATCCTCAGTCAGGACTACAGAGACAGAAACACATCCTCGGTCAGGACCACAGAGAACACAGAAACACATCCTCAGTCAGGACTACAGAGAACACAGAAACACATCCTCAGTCAGGACTACAGAGAACACAGAAACACATCCTCAATCAGGACTACAGAGAACACAGAAACACATCCTCAGTCAGGACTACAGAGACAGAAACACATCCTCAGTCAGGACTACAGAGAACACAGAAACACATCCTCAGTCAGGACTACAGAGACAGAAACACATCCTCAGTCAGGACTACAGAGAACACAGAAACACAACCTCAGTCAGGACTACAGATACATGAAAACGACATCAATCGGGACTACAGAGACATAAACACATCCTCAGTCAGGACTACAGAGAACACAGAAACACATCCTCAGTCAGGACTACAGAGACAGAAACACATCCTCAGTCAGGATTACAGAGAACACAGAAACACATCCTCAGTCAGGACTACAGAGACAGAAACACATCCTCAGTCAGGACTGCAGAGACAGAAACACATCCTCAGTTAGGACTACAGAGACAGAAACACATCCTCAGTCAGGACTACAGAGACAGAAACACATCCTCAGTCAGGACTACAAAGAACACAACCTCAATCAGGACTACAGAGACGGAAACACATCCTCAGTCAGGACTACAGAGAACACAGAAACACATCCTCAGTCAGGACTACAGAGACAGAAACACATCCTCATTCATGACTACAGAAACAGAAACACATCCTCAGTCAGGACAACAGAGACAGAAACACATCCTCAGTCAGGACTACAGAGAACACAGAAACACATCCTCAGTCAGGACTACAGAGAACACATCCTCAGTCTGGTCTACAGAGAACACAGAAACACATCCTCATTCAGGACTACAGAGAACACAGAAACACATCCTCAGTCAGGACTACAGAGAACACAGAAACACATTGTCAGTCAGGAGTACAGAGACAAAAACACATAATCAGTCATGACTACAGAGACAGAAAAACACCCTCATTCAGGACTACAGAGAACACAGAAACATATCCACAGTCAGGACTACAGAGACAGAAACACATCCTCAGTCAGGACTACAGAGAACACAGAAACACATCCTCAGTAAAAAACTACAGAGACAGAAACATATCCTCAGTCAGGACTACAGAGAACACAGAAACACATCCTCAGTCAGGACTACAGAGACAGAAACACATCCTCAGTCAGGACCACAGAGAACACAGAAACACATCCTCAGTCAGGACTACAGACACAGAAACACAACCTCAGTCAGGACTACAGAGACATAAAAACGACATCAATCGGGACTACAGAGACAGAAACACATGCTCAGTCAGGACTACAGAGACAGAAGTAAATCCTCAGTCAGGACTACAGAGAACACAGAAACACATCCTCAGTCAGGACTCCAGAGACAGAAACACAACATCAATCAGGACTACAGAGACAGAAACACATCCTCAGTCAGGACTACAGAGAACACAGAAACACATCCTCAGTCAGGACTACAGAGACAGAAACACATCCTCAGTCAGGATTACAGAGAACACAGAAACACATCCTCAGTCAGGACTACAGAGAACACAAAAACACATCCTCAGTCAGGACTACCGAGACAGAAACACATCCTCATTCAGGACTACAGAGACAGAAACA
The DNA here is from genome assembly GCF_045791955.1 of Oncorhynchus clarkii lewisi. Classification (NCBI taxonomy): domain Eukaryota; kingdom Metazoa; phylum Chordata; class Actinopteri; order Salmoniformes; family Salmonidae; genus Oncorhynchus; species Oncorhynchus clarkii. Next base: position 47,624,514 of record NC_092176.1, on the reverse strand, counting down.
CATCCTCAGTCAGGACTACAGAGAACACAGAAACACATCCTCAGTCAGGACTACAGAGAACACAAAAACACATCCTCAGTCAGGACTACAGAGACAGAAACACATCCTCAGTCAGGACTACAGAGAACACAGAAACACATCCTCAGTCAGGACTACAGAGAACACAGAAACACATCCTCAGTCAGGACAACAGAGACAGAAACACATCCTAATTCAGGACTTCAGAGACAGAAACACATCCTCAGTCAGGACTACAGAGACAGAAACACATCCTCAGTCAGGACTACAGAGAACACAGAAACACATCCTCAGTCAGGACTACAGAGACAGAAACACATCCTAATTCAGGACTACAGAGACAGAAACACATCCTCAGCCAGGTTTACAGAGACAGAAACACATCCTCAGTCAGGACTACAGAGAACACAAAAACACATCCTCAGTCAGGACTACAGAGACAGAAACACATCCTCATTCAGGACTACAGAGACAGAAACACATCCTCAGTCAGGACTTCAGAGAACACAGAAACACATCCTCCGTCAGGACTACAGAGAACACAAAAACACATCCTCAGTCAGGTCTACAGATACAGAAACACATCCTCATTCAGGACTACAGAGACAGAAACACATCCTCAGTCAGAACTTCATAGAACACAGAAACACATCCTCAGTCAGGACTACAGAGAACACAAAAACACATCCTCAGTCAGGACTACAGAGACAGAAACACATCCTCATTCAGGACTACAGAGACAGAAACACATCCTCAGTCAGGACTACAGAGAACACAGAAACACATCCTCAGTCAGGACTAGAGAGACAGAAACACATCCTCAGTCAGGACTACAGAGACAGAAACACATCCTCAGTCAGGACTACAGAGAAGACAGAAACACATCCTCAGTCAGGACTACAGAGACAGAAACACATCCTCAGTCAGGACTACAGCGAACACAGAAACACATCCTCAATCAGGACTACAGAGAACACAGAAACACATCCTCAGTCAGGACTACAGAGACAGAAACACATCCTCAGTCAGGACTACAGAGAACACAGAAACACATCCTCAGTCAGGACTACAGAGACAGAAACACATCCTCAGTCAGGACTACAGAGAACACAGAAACACAACCTCAGTCAGGACTACAGATACATGAAAACGACATCAATCGGGACTACAGAGACATAAACACATCCTCAGTCAGGACTACAGAGAACACAGAAACACATCCTCAGTCAGGACTACAGAGAACACCGAAAAACATCCTCAGTCAGGACTAAAGAGACAGAAACACATCCTAATTCAGGACTACAGAGACAGAGAACACATCCTCAGTCTGGTCTACAGAGAACACAGAAACACATCCTCATTCAGGACTACAGAGAACACAGAAACACATCCTCAGTCAGGACTACAGAGAACACAGAAACACATACACAGTCAGGACTACAGAGACAGAAACACATCCTCATTCAGGACTACAGAGAACACAGAAACACATCCTCAGTCAGGACTACAGAGAACACAGAAACACATCCTCAGTCAGGAGTACAGAGACAAAAACACATAATCAGTCATGACTACATAGACAGTAAAACACCCTCATTCAGGACTACAGAGAACACAGAAACACATCCACAGTCAGGACTACAGAGACAGAAACACATCCTCAGTCAGGACTACAGAGAACACAGAAACACATCCTCAGTAAAAGACTACAGAGACAGAAACATATCCTCAGTCAGGACTACAGAGAACACAGAAACACATCCTCAGTCAGGACTACAGAGACAGAAACACATCCTCGGTCAGGACCACAGAGAACACAGAAACACATCCTCAGTCAGGACTACAGAGAACACAGAAACACATCCTCAGTCAGGACTACAGAGAACACAGAAACACATCCTCAATCAGGACTACAGAGAACACAGAAACACATCCTCAGTCAGGACTACAGAGACAGAAACACATCCTCAGTCAGGATTACAGAGAACACAGAAACACAACCTCAGTCAGGACTACAGATACATGAAAACGACATCAATCGGGACTACAGAGACATAAACACATCCTCAGTCAGGACTACAGAGAACACAGAAACACATCCTCAGTCAGGACTACAGAGACAGAAACACATCCTCAGTCAGGATTACAGAGAACACAGAAACACATCCTCAGTCAGGACTACAGAGACAGAAACACATCCTCAGTCAGGACTGCAGAGACAGAAACACATCCTCAGTTAGGACTACAGAGACAGAAACACATCCTCAGTCAGGACTACAGAGACAGAAACACATCCTCAGTCAGGACTACAAAGAACACAACCTCAATCAGGACTACAGAGACGGAAACACATCCTCAGTCAGGACTACAGAGAACACAGAAACACATCCTCAGTCAGGACTACAGAGACAGAAACACATCCTCATTCATGACTACAGAAACAGAAACACATCCTCAGTCAGGACAACAGAGACAGAAACACATCCTCAGTCAGGACTACAGAGAACACAGAAACACATCCTCAGTCAGGACTACAGAGAACACATCCTCAGTCTGGTCTACAGAGAACACAGAAACACATCCTCATTCAGGACTACAGAGAACACAGAAACACATCCTCAGTCAGGACTACAGAGAACACAGAAACACATTGTCAGTCAGGAGTACAGAGACAAAAACACATAATCAGTCATGACTACAGAGACAGAAAAACACCCTCATTCAGGACTACAGAGAACACAGAAACATATCCACAGTCAGGACTACAGAGACAGAAACACATCCTCAGTCAGGACTACAGAGAACACAGAAACACATCCTCAGTAAAAAACTACAGAGACAGAAACATATCCTCAGTCAGGACTACAGAGAACACAGAAACACATCCTCAGTCAGGACTACAGAGACAGAAACACATCCTCAGTCAGGACCACAGAGAACACAGAAACACATCCTCAGTCAGGACTACAGACACAGAAACACAACCTCAGTCAGGACTACAGAGACATAAAAACGACATCAATCGGGACTACAGAGACAGAAACACATGCTCAGTCAGGACTACAGAGACAGAAGTAAATCCTCAGTCAGGACTACAGAGAACACAGAAACACATCCTCAGTCAGGACTCCAGAGACAGAAACACAACATCAATCAGGACTACAGAGACAGAAACACATCCTCAGTCAGGACTACAGAGAACACAGAAACACATCCTCAGTCAGGACTACAGAGACAGAAACACATCCTCAGTCAGGATTACAGAGAACACAGAAACACATCCTCAGTCAGGACTACAGAGAACACAAAAACACATCCTCAGTCAGGACTACAGAGACAGAAACACATCCTCATTCAGGACTACAGAGACAGAAACACATCCTCAGTCAGGACTACAGAGAACACAGAAACACATCCTCAGTCAGGACTACAGAGAACACAAAAACACATCCTCAGTCAGGACTACAGAGACAGAAACACATCCTCAGTCAGGACTACAGAGAACACAGAAACACATCCTCAGTCAGGACTACAGAGACAGAAACACATCCTCAGTCAGGACTACAGAGAACACAGAAACACATCCTCAGTCAGGACAACAGAGACAGAAACACATCCTAATTCAGGACTTCAGAGACAGAAACACATCCTCAGTCAGGACTACAGAGACAGAAACACATCCTCAGTCAGGACTACAGAGAACACAGAAACACATCCTCAGTCAGGACTACAGAGACAGAAACACATCCTAATTCAGGACTACAGAGACAGAAACACATCCTCAGCCAGGTTTACAGAGACAGAAACACATCCTCAGTCAGGACTACAGAGAACACAAAAACACATCCTCAGTCAGGACTACAGAGACAGAAACACATCCTCATTCAGGACTACAGAGACAGAAACACATCCTCAGTCAGGACTTCAGAGAACACAGAAACACATCCTCCGTCAGGACTACAGAGAACACAAAAACACATCCTCAGTCAGGTCTACAGATACAGAAACACATCCTCATTCAGGACTACAGAGACAGAAACACATCCTCAGTCAGAACTTCATAGAACACAGAAACACATCCTCAGTCAGGACTACAGAGAACACAAAAACACATCCTCAGTCAGGACTACAGAGACAGAAACACATCCTCATTCAGGACTACAGAGACAGAAACACATCCTCAGTCAGGACTACAGAGAACACAGAAACACATCCTCAGTCAGGACTAGAGAGACAGAAACACATCCTCAGTCAGGACTACAGAGACAGAAACACATCCTCAGTCAGGACTACAGAGAACACAGAAACACATCCTCAGTCAAGACTACAGAGACAGAAACACATCCTCAGTCAGGACTACAGCGAACACAGAAACACATCCTCAGTCAGGACTACAGAGACAGAAACACATCCTCAGTCAGGACTACAGAGAACACATCCTCAATCAGGACTACAGAGACAGAAACACATCCTCAGTCAGGACTACAGAGACAGAAACACATCCTCAGTCATGACTACATTGACAGATACACATCCTCAGTCAGGACTACGGACAACACAGAAACACATCGTCAGTCAGGACTACAGAGAACACAGAAACACATCCTCAGTCAGGACTACAGAGACAGAAACACATCATCAGTCAGGATTACAGAGAACACAGAAACACATCCTCAGTCAGGACTACAGAGAACACAGAAACACATCCTCAGTCAGGACAACAGAGACAGAAACACATCCTAATTCAGGACTCCAGAGACAGAAACACAAAATCAGTCAAGACTACAGAGACAGAAAAACGACATCAATCAGGACTACAGAGACAGAAACACATCCTCAGTAAGGACTACAGAGAACAAATCCTCAATCAGGACCACAGAGACAGAAACACATCCTCAGTCAGGACTACAGAGACAGAAACACATGCTCAGTCAGGACTACAGAGACAGAAGTAAATCCTCAGTCAGGACTACAGAGAACACAGAAACACATCCACAGTCAGGACTCCAGAGACAGAAACACAACATCAATCAGGACTACAGAGACAGAAACACATCCTCAGTCAGGACTACAGAGAACACAGAAACACATCCTCAGTCAGGACTACAGAGACAGAAACACATCATCAGTCAGGATTACAGAGAACACAGAAACACATCCTCAGTCAGGACTACAGAGAACACAAAAACACATCCTCAGTCAGGACTACAGAGACAGAAACACATCCTCATTCAGGACTACAGAGACAGAAACACATCCTCAGTCAGGACTACAGAGAACACAGAAACACATCCTCAGTCAGGACTACAGAGAACACAAAAACACATCCTCAGTCAGGACTACAGAGACAGGAACACATCCTCAGTCAGGACTACAGAGAACACAGAAACACATCCTCAGTCAGGACTACAGAGACAGAAACACATCCTCAGTCAGGACTACAGAGAACACAGAAACACATCCTCAGTCAGGACAACAGAGACAGAAACACATCCTAATTCAGGACTTCAGAGACAGAAACACATCCTCAGTCAGGACTACAGAGAACAAAGAAACACATCCTCAGTCAGGACTACAGAGACAGAAACACATCCTAATTCAGGACTACAGAGACAGAAACACATCCTCAGCCAGGTTTACAGAGACAGAAACACATCCTCAGTCAGGACTACAGAGAACACAAAAACACATCCTCAGTCAGGACTACAGAGACAGAAACACATCCTCATTCAGGACTACAGAGACAGAAACACATCCTCAGTCAGGACTTCAGAGAACACAGAAACACATCCTCCGTCAGGACTACAGAGAACACAAAAACACATCCTCAGTCAGGTCTACAGATACAGAAACACATCCTCATTCAGGACTACAGAGACAGAAACACATCCTCAGTCAGAACTTCATAGAACACAGAAACACATCCTCAGTCAGGACTACAGAGAACACAAAAACACATCCTCAGTCAGGACTACAGAGACAGAAACACATCCTCATTCAGGACTACAGAGACAGAAACACATCCTCAGTCAGGACTACAGAGAACACAGAAACACATCCTCAGTCAGGACTAGAGAGACAGAAACACATCCTCAGTCAGGACTACAGAGACAGAAACACATCCTCAGTCAGGACTACAGAGAACACAGAAACACATCCTCAGTCAGGACTACAGAGACAGAAACACATCCTCGGTCAGGACTACAGAGACAGAAACACATCCTCAGTCAGGACTACAGAGACAGAAACACATCCTAATTCAGGACTACAGAGACAGAAACACATCCTCAGCCAGGTTTACAGAGACAGAAACACATCCTCAGTCAGGACTACAGAGAACACAAAAACACATCCTCAGTCAGGACTACAGAGACAGAAACACATCCTCATTCAGGACTACAGAGACAGAAACACATCCTCAGTCAGGACTTCAGAGAACACAGAAACACATCCTCCGTCAGGACTACAGAGAACACAAAAACACATCCTCAGTCAGGTCTACAGATACAGAAACACATCCTCATTCAGGACTACAGAGACAGAAACACATCCTCAGTCAGAACTTCATAGAACACAGAAACACATCCTCAGTCAGGACTACAGAGAACACAAAAACACATCCTCAGTCAGGACTACAGAGACAGAAACACATCCTCATTCAGGACTACAGAGACAGAAACACATCCTCAGTCAGGACTACAGAGAACACAGAAACACATCCTCAGTCAGGACTAGAGAGACAGAAACACATCCTCAGTCAGGACTACAGAGACAGAAACACATCCTCAGTCAGGACTACAGAGAACACAGAAACACATCCTCAGTCAGGACTACAGAGACAGAAACACATCCTCGGTCAGGACTACAGAGACAGAAACACATCCTCAGTCAGGACTACAGAGACAGAAACACATTCTCAATCAGGACTACAGACAACACAGAAACACATCCTCAGTCAGGACTACAGAGACAGAAACACAACCTCAGTCAGGACTACAGAGAATATAGAAACACATCATCATGCAGGACTACATAGAACACAAAAACACATCCTCAGTCAGGATTACAGAGAACACAAAAACACATCCTCAGTCAGGACTACAGAGACAGAAACACATCCTCATTCAGGTCTTCAGAGAACACAGAAACACATCCTCAGTCAGGACTACAGAGAACACAAAAACACATCCTCAGTCAGGACTACAGAGACAGAAACACATCCTCATTCAGGACTACAGAGACAGAAACACATCCTCAGTCAGGACTACAGAGAACACAGAAACACATCCTCAGTCAGGACTACAGAGACAGAAACACATCCTTAGTCAGGACTACAGAGACAGAAACACATCCTCATTCAGGACTACAGAGACAGAAACACATCCTCATTCAGGACTACAGAGACAGAAACACATCCTCAGTCAGGACTACAGATAACACAGAAACACATCCTCAGTCAGGACTACAGAGACAGAAACACATCCTCAGTCAGGACTACAGAGACAGAAACACATCCTCAGTCAGGACTACAGAGACAGAAACACATCCTCAGTCAGGACTACAGACAACACAGAAACACATCCTCAGTCAGGACGACAGAGACAGAAACACAACCTCAGTCAGGACTACAGAGAATATAGAAACACATCCTCATGCAGGACTACAGAGAACACAAAAACACATCCTCAGTCAGGATTACAGAGAACACAAAAATACATCCTCAGTCAGGACTACAGAGACAGAAACACATCCTCATTCAGGTCTTCAGAGAACACAGAAACACATCCTCAGTCAGGACTACAGAGAACACAAAAACACATCCTCAGTCAGGACTACAGAGACAGAAACACATCCTCATTCAGCACTACAGAGAACACAGAAACACATCCTCAGTCAGGACTACAGAGAACACAAAAACACATCCTCAGTCAGGACTACAGAGAACACAGAAACACATCCTCAGTCAGGACTACAGAGACAGAAACACATCCTCAGTCAGGACTACAGAGAACACAGAAACACATCCTCAGTCAGGACTACAGAGACAGAAACACATCCTTAGTCAGGACTACAGAGACAGAAACACATCCTCAGTCAGGACTACAGAGACAGAAACACATCCTCAGTCAAGACTACAGAGAACACAGAAACACATCCTCAGTCAGGACAACAGAGACAGAAACACATCCTAATTCAGGACTACAGAGACAGAAACACATCCTCAGTCAGGACTACAGAGACAGAAACACATCCTCAGTCAGGACTACAGAGACAGAAACACATCCTCAGTCAGGACTTCAGAGAACACAGAAACACATCCTTGGTCAGGACTACAGAGAACACAAAAACACATCCTCAGTCAGGACTACAGAGACAGAAACACATCCTCATTCAGGACTACAGAGAACACAGAAACACATCCTCAGTCAGGACTACAGAGACAGAAACACATCCTCAGTCAGGACTACAGAGACAGAAACACATCCTCAGTCAGGACTACAGAGACAGAAACACATCCTCAGTCAGGACTACAGACAACACAGAAACACATCCTCAGTCAGGACTACAGAGACAGAAACAAAACCTCAGTCAGGACTACAGAGAACATAGAAACACATCCTCAGTCAGGACTACAGAGAACACAAAAACACATCCTCAATCAGGACTACAGAGACAGAAACACATCCTCATTCAGATCTTCAGAGAACACAGAAACACATCCTCAGTCAGGACAACAGAGAACACAAAAACACATCCTCAGTCAGGACTACAGAGACAGAAACACATCCTTAGTCAGGACTACAGAGACAGAAACACATCCTCAGTCAGGACTACAGAGACAGAAACACATCCTCAGTCAAGACTACAGAGAACACAGAAACACATCCTCAGTCAGGACAACAGAGACAGAAACACATCCTAATTAAGGACTACAGAGACAGAAACACATCCTCAGTCAGGACTACAGAGACAGAAACACATCCTCAGTCAGGACTACAGAGAAAGAAACACATCCTCAGTCAGGACTTCAGAGACCGAAACACATCCTCAAGCAGGACTTCAGAGAAAACAGAAACACATCCTCGGTCAGGCCTACAGAGAACACAAAAACACATCCTCAGTCAGGACTACAGAGACAGAAACACATCCTCATTCAGGACGACAGAGACAGAAACACATCCTCAGTCAGGACTACAGAGAACACAGAAACACATCCTCAGTCAGGACTACAGAGAACACAGAAACACATCCTCAGTCAGGACTACAGAGAACACAGAAACACATCCTCAGTCAGGACTACAGAGACAGAAACACATCCTCAGTCAGGACTACAGAGACAGAAACACATCCTCAGTCAGGACTACAGACAACACAGAAACACATCCTCAGTCAGGACTACAGAGACAGAAACAAAACCTCAGTCAGGACTACAGAGAACATAGAAACACATCCTCAGTCAGGACTACAGAGAACACAAAAACACATCCTCAATCAGGACTACAGAGACAGAAACACATCCTCATTCAGATCTTCAGAGAACACAGAAACACATCCTCAGTCAGGACTACAGAGAACACAAAAACACATCCTCAGTCAGGACTACAGAGACAGAAACACATCCTCATTCAGGACTACAGAGACAGAAACACATCCTCAGTCAGGACTACAGAGAACACAGAAACACATCCTCAGTCAGGACTACAGAGACAGAAACACATCCTCAGTCAAGACTACAGAGACAGAAACACATCCTCAGTCAGGACTACAGAGACAGAAACACATCCTCAGTCAGGACTACAGAGAACACAGAAACACATCCTCAGTCAGGACAACAGAGACAGAAACACATCCTAATTCAGGACTACAGAGACAGAAACACATCCTCAGTCAGGACTACAGAGACAGAAACACATCCTCAGTCAGGACTACAGAGAACACAGAAACACATCCTCAGTCAGGACTACAGAGACAGAAACACATCCTAATTCAGGACTACAGAGACAGAAACACATCCTCAGTCAGGTTTACAGAGACAGAAACACATCCTCAGTCAGGACTACAGAGAACACAAAAACACATCCTCAGTCAGGACTACAGAGACAGAAACACATCCTCATTCAGGACTACAGAGAACACAGAAACACTTCCTCCGTCAGGACTACAGAGAACACAAAAACACATCCTCAGTCAGGACTACAGAGAACACAGAAACACATCCTCAGTCAGGACTACAGAGACAGAAACACATCCTCAGTCAGGACTACAGAGAACACAGAAACACATCCTCAGTCAGGACTACAGAGACAGAAACACATCCTTAGTCAGGACTACAGAGACAGAAACACATCCTCAGTCAGGACTACAGAGACAGAAACACATCCTCAGTCAAGACTACAGAGAACACAGAAACACATCCTCAGTCAGGACAACAGAGACAGAAACACATCCTAATTCAGGACTACAGAGACAGAAACACATCCTCAGTCAGGACTACAGAGACAGAAACACATCCTCAGTCAGGACTACAGAGACAGAAACACATCCTCAGTCAGGACTTCAGAGAACACAGAAACACATCCTTGGTCAGGACTACAGAGAACACAAAAACACATCCTCAGTCAGGACTACAGAGACAGAAACACATCCTCATTCAGGACTACAGAGAACACAGAAACACATCCTCAGTCAGGACTACAGAGACAGAAACACATCCTCAGTCAGGACTACAGAGACAGAAACACATCCTCAGTCAGGACTACAGAGACAGAAACACATCCTCAGTCAGGACTACAGACAACACAGAAACACATCCTCAGTCAGGACTACAGAGACAGAAACAAAACCTCAGTCAGGACTACAGAGAACATAGAAACACATCCTCAGTCAGGACTACAGAGAACACAAAAACACATCCTCAATCAGGACTACAGAGACAGAAACACATCCTCATTCAGATCTTCAGAGAACACAGAAACACATCCTCAGTCAGGACAACAGAGAACACAAAAACACATCCTCAGTCAGGACTACAGAGACAGAAACACATCCTTAGTCAGGACTACAGAGACAGAAACACATCCTCAGTCAGGACTACAGAGACAGAAACACATCCTCAGTCAAGACTACAGAGAACACAGAAACACATCCTCAGTCAGGACAACAGAGACAGAAACACATCCTAATTAAGGACTACAGAGACAGAAACACATCCTCAGTCAGGACTACAGAGACAGAAACACATCCTCAGTCAGGACTACAGAGACAGAAACACATCCTCAGTCAGGACTTCAGAGACAGAAACACATCCTCAATCAGGACTTCAGAGAACACAGAAACACATCCTCGGTCAGGCCTACAGAGAACACAAAAACACATCCTCAGTCAGGACTACAGAGACAGAAACACATCCTCATTCAGGACGACAGAGACAGAAACACATCCTCAGTCAGGACTACAGAGAACACAGAAACACATCCTCAGTCAGGACTACAGAGAACACAGAAACACATCCTCAGTCAGGACTACAGAGACAGAAACACATCCTCAGTCAGGACTACAGAGACAGAAACACATCCTCAGTCAGGACTACAGAGACAGAAACACATCCTCAGTCAGGACTACAGACAACACAGAAACACATCCTCAGTCAGGACTACAGAGACAGAAACAAAACCTCAGTCAGGACTACAGAGAACATAGAAACACATCCTCAGTCAGGACTACAGAGAACACAAAAACACATCCTCAATCAGGACTACAGAGACAGAAACACATCCTCATTCAGATCTTCAGAGAACACAGAAACACATCCTCAGTCAGGACTACAGAGAACACAAAAACACATCCTCAGTCAGGACTACAGAGACAGAAACACATCCTCATTCAGGACTACAGAGACAGAAACACATCCTCAGTCAGGACTACAGAGAACACAGAAACACATCCTCAGTCAGGACTACAGAGACAGAAACACATCCTCAGTCAAGACTACAGAGACAGAAACACATCCTCAGTCAGGACTACAGAGACAGAAACACATCCTCAGTCAGGACTACAGAGAACACAGAAACACATCCTCAGTCAGGACAACAGAGACAGAAACACATCCTAATTCAGGACTACAGAGACAGAAACACATCCTCAGTCAGGACTACAGAGACAGAAACACATCCTCAGTCAGGACTACAGAGAACACAGAAACACATCCTCAGTCAGGACTACAGAGACAGAAACACATCCTAATTCAGGACTACAGAGACAGAAACACATCCTCAGTCAGGTTTACAGAGACAGAAACACATCCTCAGTCAGGACTACAGAGAACACAAAAACACATCCTCAGTCAGGACTACAGAGACAGAAACACATCCTCATTCAGGACTACAGAGACAGAAACACATCCTCAGTCAGGACTTCAGAGAACACAGAAACACTTCCTCCGTCAGGACTACAGAGAACACAAAAACACATCCTCAGTCAGGACTACAGAGACAGAAACACATCCTCATTCAGGACTACAGAGACAGAAACACATCCTCAGTCAGAACTTCAGAGAACACAGAAACACATCCTCAGTCAGGACTACAGAGAACACAAAAACACATCCTCAGTCAGGACTACAGAGACAGAAACACATCCTCATTCAGGACTACAGAGACAGAAACATATCCTCAGTCAGGACTACAGAGAACACAGAAACACATCCTCAGTCAGGACTACAGAGACAGAAACACATCCTCAGTCAGGACTACAGAGACAGAAACACATCCTCAGTCAGGACTACAGAGACAGAAACACATCCTCAGTCAGGACTACAGACAACACAGAAACACATCCTCAGTCAGGACTACAGAGACAGAAACAAAACCTCAGTCAGGACTACAGAGAACATAGAAACACATCCTCAGTCAGGACTACAGAGAACACAAAAACACATCCTCAATCAGGACTACAGAGACAGAAACACATCCTCATTCAGATCTTCAGAGAACACAGAAACACATCCTCAGTCAGGACTACAGAGAACACAAAAACACATCCTCAGTCAGGACTACAGAGACAGAAACACATCCTCATTCAGGACTACAGAGACAGAAACACATCCTCAGTCAGGACTACAGAGAACACAGAAACACATCCTCAGTCAGGACTACAGAGACAGAAACACATCCTCAGTCAAGACTACAGAGACAGAAACACATCCTCAGTCAGGACTACAGAGACAGAAACACATCCTCAGTCAGGACTACAGAGAACACAGAAACACATCCTCAGTCAGGACAACAGAGACAGAAACACATCCTAATTCAGGACTACAGAGACAGAAACACATCCTCAGTCAGGACTACAGAGACAGAAACACATCCTCAGTCAGGACTACAGAGAACACAGAAACACATCCTCAGTCAGGACTACAGAGACAGAAACACATCCTAATTCAGGACTACAGAGACAGAAACACATCCTCAGTCAGGTTTACAGAGACAGAAACACATCCTCAGTCAGGACTACAGAGAACACAAAAACACATCCTCAGTCAGGACTACAGAGACAGAAACACATCCTCATTCAGGACTACAGAGACAGAAACACATCCTCAGTCAGGACTTCAGAGAACACAGAAACACTTCCTCCGTCAGGACTACAGAGAACACAAAAACACATCCTCAGTCAGGACTACAGAGACAGAAACACATCCTCATTCAGGACTACAGAGACAGAAACACATCCTCAGTCAGAACTTCAGAGAACACAGAAACACATCCTCAGTCAGGACTACAGAGAACACAAAAACACATCCTCAGTCAGGACTACAGAGACAGAAACACATCCTCATTCAGGACTACAGAGACAGAAACATATCCTCAGTCAGGACTACAGAGAACACAGAAACACATCCTCAGTCAGGACTACAGAGACAGAAACACATCCTCAGTCAGGACTACAGAGACAGAAACACATCCTCAGTCAGGACTACAGAGACAGAAACACATCCTCAGTCAGGACTACAGACAACACAGAAACACATCCTCAGTCAGGACTACAGAGACAGAAACACAACCTCAGTCAGGACTACAGAGAATATAGAAACACATCCTCATGCAGGACTACAGAGAACACAAAAACACATCCTCAGTCAGGACTACAGAGAACACAAAAACACATCCTCAGTTAGGACTACAGAGACAGAAACACATCCTCATTCAGGTCTTCAGATAACACAGAAACACATCCTCAGTCAGGACTACAGAGAACACAAAAACACATCCTCAGTCAGGACTACAGAGACAGAAACACATCCTCATTCAGGACTACAGAGACAGAAACACATCCTCAGTCAGGACTACAGAGAACACAGAAACACATCCTCAGTCAGGACTACAGAGACAGAAACACATCCTTAGTCAGGACTACAGATACAGAAACACATCCTCAGTCAGGACTACAGAGACAGAAACACATCCTCAGTCAAGACTACATAGAACACAGAAACACTTCCTCAGTCAGGACAACACAGACAGAAACACATCCTAATTCAGGACTACAGAGACAGAAACACATCCTCAGTCAGGACTACAGAGACAGAAACACATCCTCAGTCAGGACTACAGAGACAGAAACACATCCTCAGTCAGGACTTCAGAGAACACAGAAACACATCCTCGGTCAGGACTACAGAGAACACAAAAACACATCCTCAGTCAGGACTACAGAGACAGAAACACATCCTCATTCAGGACTACAGAGACAGAAACACATCCTCAGTCAGGACTACAGAGAACACAGAAACACATCCTCAGTCAGGACTACAGAGACAGAAACACATCCTCAGTCAGGACTACAGAGACAGAAACACATCCTCAGTCAGGACTACAGACAACACAGAATCACATCCTCAGTCAGGACTACAGAGACAGAAACACAACCTCAGTCAGGACTACAGAGAACATAGAAACACATCCTCAGTCAGGACTACAGAGAACACAAAAACACATCCTCAGTCAGGACTACAGAGACAGAAACACATCCTCATTCAGATCTTCAGAGAACACAGAAACACATCCTCAGTCAGGACTACAGAGAACACAAAAACACATCCTCAGTCAGGACTACAGAGACAGAAACACATCCTCATTCAGGACTACAGAGACAGAAACACATCCTCAGTCAGGACTACAGAGAACACAGAAACACATCATCAGTCAGGACTACAGAGACAGAAACACATCCTCAGTCAGGACTACAGAGACAGAAACACATCCTCAGTCAGGACTACAGAGACAGAAACACATCCTCAGTCAGGACTACTACAGACAACACAGAAACACATCCTCAGTCAGGACTACAGAGACAGAAACACATCCTCAGTCAGGACTACATAGAACACAGAAACACATCCTCAGTCAGGACTACAGAGACAGAAAGACATCCTCAGTCAGGACTACAGAGACAGAAACACATCCTCAGTCAGACAGCTACATAGACAGCTCAGAAATAACTAAATAATTTCACTACAACAGAGTCATAATGTTAACTTTGGATCAGTGACATGTCCAATAGTACAACCTGCAAGATGGAGATGAATTCAATGAGCTAACATGAATCTGAATTTGCCAGGGCCTATCTCCACCTGACTGGCAGCGGAGGGCCCAAGGCCCAAGGCCGTCTAGGAGGAGGAATGCAACATGGAGGTCTAGAACAGGCTAAAGAGATTATCAACTTGTCTACCACTCCACAATTTATGACCATTGACTTTTTTTTCCTCCTGGACGAGCTGTTAGCAGGAAGTGCTGAGTGTGTCACTGTGTGTCAGTGAGGAATCTCCCATCAATGGTCTTTGACCGCAGGTTGTAAACAGATTGGCTGTTGCTTGGTAACATTTCACAGAGAGTTTACTTCTTGGAGAAATGATGGTGATTACATTCGATTAGAACCTGTCCAGTCTGGAGTACTGTACTCTTTCTAACTAAATCCCTTCATCCCTCACACTGAAATGGGCCTGATGTGAAGTCGATACCAATTTCACCTTTATGCCCTGCGTTCTATCCTTCACTCTTAGAAAAAAAGGTTCTGGATAGAACCAATAATGATTATATTGCCTGCTACATATATGGCATCCCTAAAGCTTCCATATAGAATCCTTTTGTATGGTTCTTTAATCAGAACCCCAGAGGTTCTTCTTCAATGAACAAAAGTTGGTTCTACATAGCACCCATGGGTTCCATGTAGGGTTAAATATGGAATCAATTCTGGTTCATTATGGAACCTTTAGGGGTGCCATATATGAAAAAAGCATAGAACCTTGCTGGTCCTATGCAGAACCTTTTTTTCTAAGAGTGTTGTGATCTATCCACAGATATTCTATTAAATTACTTCTACGGTTTCTATATGTACTTTTATGGTTCTATCCCTGTGTTATATCCCTTTGTTATATTTATGTTATATCCCTGTGTTATATCCTCTGTGTTCTATTTATGTATTCTATCCCTGTGTTCTATCCTAGTGTCCTAGCCTTGTGTTCTATCCCTGTGTTATATCCCTGTGTTCTATCCTAGTGTCCTAGCCTTGTGTTCTATCCCTGTGTTCTATCCTAGTGTCCTAGCCTTGTGTTCTATCCCTGTGTTATATCCTTGTTTCCTAGCCTTGTGTTCTATCAATGTGTTCTATCCTAGTGTCCTAGCTTTGTGTTCTATCCCCGTGTTCTATCCCTGTTTTCTATCCTTGTGTCCTAGCCTTGTGTTCTATCCTAGTGTCCTAGCCTTGTGTTCGATCAATCTGTTCTATCCTAGTGTCCTAGCCTTGTGTTCTATCCCTGTGTTATATCCCTGTGTTCTATCACTGTGTTCTATCCCTGTGTTCTATCACTGTGTTCTATCCCTGTGTTCTATCCTTGTGTTCTATCCCTGTGTTCTATCCTTGTGTTCTATCCCTGTGTTCGATCCTTGTGTTCTATCCCTGTGTTCTAATCTTGTGTTCTATCCCTGTGTTCTATCTTAGTGTCCTAGCCTTGTGTTCTATCCCTGTGTTCTATCCCTGTGTTCGATCCTAGTGTTCTATCCTTGTGTCCTAGCCTTGTGTTCTATCCCTGTGTTCTATCCTAGTGTCCTAACCTTGTGTTCGAGCAATGTGTTCTATCCTAGTGTCCTAGCCTTGTGTTCTATCCCTGTGTTCTATCCTAGTGTCCTAGCCTTGTGTTCGAGCAATGTGTTCTATCCTAGTGTCCTGGCCTTGTGTTCTATCCCTGTGTTCTATCCTTGTGTCCCAGCCTTGTGTTCTATCCTTGTGGTCTATCCCGGTGTTCTATCCTAGTGTTCTATCCTTGTGTCCTAGCCTTGTGTTCTATCCCTGTGTTCTATCCTAGTGTCCTAACCTTGTGTTCGAGCAATGTGTTCTATCCTAGTGTCCTAGCCTTGTGTTCTATCACTGTTTTCTATCCTAGTGTCCTAGCCTTGTGTTCGAGCAATGTGTTCTATCCTAGTGTCCTGGCCTTGTGTTCTATCCCTGTGTTCTATCCTTGTGTCCCAGCCTTGTGTTCTATCCTTGTGGTCTATCCCGGTGTTCAATCCTAGTGTCCTAGCCTTGTGTTCTATCACTCTGTTCAATCCTAGTGTCCTAGCCTTGTGTTATATCCCTGTGTTCTATCCTTGTGTCCTACCCTTGTGTTATATTCCTGTGTTCTATCCTTGTCCTAGCCTTGTGTTCTATCACTCTGTTCAATCCTTGTGTTCTATCCCTGTGTTCTATCCCTGTGTTCTATCACTGTGTTCTATCCCTGTGCTCTATCCCTGTGTTCTATCCCTGTGTTATATCACTGTGTTCTATCACTGTGTTCTATCCCTGTGTTCTATCCATGTGTTATATCCTAGTGCCCTAGCCTTGTGTTCTATCCCTGTGTTCTATCCTAGTGTCCTAGCCTTGTGTTCTATCACTGTTTTCTATCCTTGTGTCCTAGCCTTGTGTTCTATCCCTGTGTTCTGTCCTAGTGTCCTAGCCTTGTGTTCGAGCAATGTGTTCTATCCTAGTGTCCTAGCCTTGTGTTCTTTCCCTGTGTTCTATCCTTGTGCCCCAGCCTTGTGTTCTATCCTTTGGTCTATCCCTGTGTTCTATCCTAGTGTCCTAGCCTTGTTTTCTATCACTCTGTTCAATCCTAGTGTCCTAGCCTTGTGTTCGATCAATGTGTTCTATCCTTGTGTCCCAGCCTTGTGTTCTATCCTTGTGTTATATCCCTGTGTTCTATCCTTGTGTCCTACCCTTTTGTTCTATCCCTGTGTTCTATCCTTGTCCTAGCCTTGTGTTCTATCACTCTGTTCAATCCTTGTGTTCTATCCCTGTGTTCTATCCCTGTGTTCTATCACGGTGTTCTATCCCTGTGCTCTATCCCTGTGGTATATCCCTGTGTTCTATCCTTGTGTTCTATCACTGTGTTCTATCCCTGTGTTCTATCC